>NC_053436.1:19120508-19295251 GCF_007990345.1 Gossypium hirsutum
CGGGCTAAGTCCCGAAGAGCATTCGTGCTAGTGATATATCCGGGCTAAGTCCCGAAGAGCATTCGTGCTAGTGATATATCCGGGCTAAGTCCCGAAGAGCATTCGTGCTAGTGATATATCCGGGCTAAGTCCCGAAGAGCATTCGTGCTAGTGATATATCCGGACTAAGTTCCAAAGAGCATTCGTGCTAGTGATATATCCAGGTTAAATCCCGAAGAGCATTCGTGCTAGTGATGTATCCGGACTAAGTTCCGAAGAGCATTCGTGCTAGTGATATATCCGTGCTAAACCCCGAAGAGCATTCGTGCTGGTGTTATATCCGGGCTAGGTCCCGAAGAGCAATCATGCTGGTGACGTGTATTCGGGCCTTCGTGCCTAGTAGGCTTCGTGCCGGTAATTTGAGCCAAGTTTAAGTGTTCATTACTATACGAATTCAAATTTAAATGAGATGATATGTTTACAAGTGTACATACATGATGTTTATAGACTTGGTTAAGTCATTTCAATGTGTAATAACGAATGAATAAGAGCACTATGTGTGTGAATGATTAGAGGCACTGTGTGTGTGCGAATTCCTTTAACCGAGCACTATGAGTGCGAGATCGGTCAGTGGGCACTAAGTGTGTGAAGTGGAATTCATGTAAGACCTCGTCTGGGACGAAGGCATTGATTTGAGATAGTGTGTAAGACCATGTCTGGGACATGGCATCGGCTCGATATGTGAGAATATGTAAGACCATATCTAGGATATGGCATTGTAAGAGCTATATGTGCTTAATGAGTATCCGTAATGATTTCGAATGATTCAACAGGTATATTTAAGATGATAAATTAAGTAAGATCAGAATAAGTGATACAGGTATGTACGGAAGGTATGAGAAAATCAGATGAAAGTAAAAAGATAGTGGATATGTTGTTAAGAAATGAATTCATGTTGTAAATGTGTTATGAATTTAGTCTATGGAATGCTTGGTATGTGAAGTCATATGTGCTATTGCTAAATGACCCCTATTTTTTTGTTAATCATATTCAAGAAATTATTTCGATTAAGTTTGACATTTGAAAGTCTGTAAGAATTTGTGATGAATGCTGATAATTTTGGATATATGGGTTATGTGCTTAATATGTGTTTGAGATGCAATTGTGAATTAAATTAAGTGATTATTACTTATGAAATCAAGAAAATGAGATATATGTGCATACTTGTAGAAATGTTTATGTATTTATTTTAAGATAAGAAAATGATTTTATAGATCGATGCGAAATCAATAATGAATTACAATTGCCATCGATGAGCTAATGTTTATATGAATATAATTCAATAAGAGGACGTTACCCTAAACTATGCATCGGTAGAAATTTTCGGGGACGAAAATCCCTAAAGGGGGAAGAGTTGTGACACCCCTAATTTGACCCTAGTCGGGAAGTGGTTTCGGGACCACTAAACCGAGTCATAAAAATAATTAACCGTCATAATTGATGCTCATTATATGTACATGTGCATGTGTGAAAATTTCATGTTTGAATTTTGTTAATTGTAAGTGAATTTTTATCAAATAGGACTTATGTGAGAAAATTTAGAAATGTGCTAGGCAAATGCAAAGTGGCCTATTAATGTATATTGTGAAAATGATGGGTTTGCATGTCAATTTACCCAAATTAAGGCATAGTGGCCGGCCATGCTATGAGTGGAAACATGTCACAAACATGTTATGTTAGTGATGTATGTTAGGAACAATAAAATAAGGAGTATGGGTAATAAAGAAATGGAAAAAAAAAAGAAAGAATGTGTGTGATTGTTTCTCCCCCCTCCCCATTGCCGTGAATGTAAGAAAGAAAACAAAAAAAAAGTGTCCATCTTTTTTCATTTCTCTTGGCCGAATGTTCTAAGGAGGAAAGGAAACAAGTTGTGTTCTTTGGTTCTTCTTGGCCGGATTGAGAGGAGGAGGGAAGAAGCTAGGCATTCGGTCTTCTACTTGCTTAAGTAAGGTAAGTTTTAGGTAAATTCTTTGAGATTTTATGAAATTTTAGTTGATGGATAGGTCTTTGATTGAGCCCATGTGTGAATTTTGATCCTTGTGGTGATTTGGGCATGCGGTTAAGGTAGGAAACTTAGAAGATGATTTCTATTCCTTATGTTTTATGAGTTGGGAGCTTAAATTGAAGATGAATAAGGGGAATATGTGTATAGAGGTTTTAGTAGTATGGAAATTCGGTTATGAGAGTGTGTGTGTGGTCACTTGCCGAATGTGGGTGTCAAGGTTAGTAGGTTGGCTTAATTCTTGTATTAGAAATCTATTTGAGAAATTAGATAGGCTTTGAATGGTTGAAGTAATGAAATTAGAAACTCATGAACTTGATTTAAATATTTTAAATTTATGGTAGTTAAATGGAATAGAAAGGATCTATTCGGCCATGGAGGTTAAACACATTGTTAAATTGTTGAATATATGCTTTGGTTGTTAATGAATATTCGGTCTTGGTATGAATCTCATTAATAACATTTAGTTATTAGATTTGGTATAAAATACTTATTGAAATGGTGGAATTGGATGACTTACTTATGGATTTTAGTTATGAGAGTCTTTTGTAAGTAGAGCTAGAGGGTTTAAAGGGTGGTGTTTTAAAATAAACATGTATATGGACCCTATGTATGTACCTTGTAATTTTATTGTCAACCTTTGATAACTAATATGTTTTGATTCGTAAATTGAGTTAAAAGATTATATATGTTCGATCTAGCCTAAGCTAGGCTTGACTTGTAACATAGTAATGATTGACTGAACGTATATGTGTGAGATAGTGAAGATAATTGTATTTCTTGCTTTGATTAAGTGAAGTATATGAAGTTGATATACTTAATTTACTCAATTAAGCTCAAGAGCTTAGAGGACCAAAGTTGGATAAAGGAAAGGAAAAAGTGATCGAATAGCCGCCAAAATCGTTCAACAACATCCGAGGTAAGTTTTAAGTGATTAAACATTGAGTAAATTCAATTATAATAGGACATGATGAGTTGATTTAATAATATATGATGTGGCCATGATATGTTCTAAGCTCAAATGGTAAGTTCTTAAGTGTTTGAGCATGGGAATTTAAGGGTAATTTGAAATAGTCTGCTTTGGACAGCAGCAGTAACGTGACTTTAGAAAATCACCATAAATTTAAAGATTTGAATTAGAGGCTGAATGAGACATGAAATTAAAGCTTAATGAGTCTAGTTTCTTATAAAAGAAACCATGTAAGCAAAGGAATTTCCGATAATGAGATACTTAAAGTTGTGTGAGACAGCGCAGAATGGCACTGTAATCCTCTATTCTGTTTTTTGAAAATCATTATAAATTGTACAAAAATGGTTATAAGATAAAATTTATATGCTTAGACTCCTTAATAAGTCTAGTTTTAAATGAAATCAAATACAACACATTTTGAATTCTGTAAAATGAGAAATTTGATTCGTAGTGAAGAGTGGTCAGATTAGTCAAACAGTGAAACAGGGGAAACTTTAAGAAAAATCTGGTATTGATTGGCCAAACCTAAAATTCTGGAAATTTTATGGATGGAAGATATACGAGTCTATATTCAGGAAAAATTAACGGAAAGTGATTTAGAGTTTTGTAGCTCCAGTTATAAATAATTTAGTGACTATTGCTCAGGAAAAACAGCTTGTGCTGAATTTGAGATTGTGTTGTAAACCTTGATAAACTTGTTTTAGTTGCTCATAAGCTATTGATTAAACCCATACGTGAATTCTAAATTTTGATATTGGAAAATGATAGATGTAGATTCAGCCAAGACAGTGTGTATACGTGAAAGTGTATATATATGCGATAAGGCCTAATGGCCGATGTGATGAATGTGAAAGTGTATATATGGGATAAGGCCTAATGGCCGATGTGATGAATGTGAAAGTGTATATATATGTGATAAGGCCTAACGGCCGATGTGATGAATGTGAAAGTGTATATATATGTGATAAGGCCTAATGGCCGATGTGATGAATGCGAAAGTGTATATATGTGATAAGGCCTAATGGCCGAAGTGATGAATGCGAAAGTGTATATATGTGATAAGGCCTAATAGCCGATGTAATGAATGCGAAAGTGTATATATGTGATAAGGCCTAATGGCCGATGTGATGAATGTGAAAGTGTATATATGTGACAGGGCCGAGTGGCCAACGTGATGGATGTGAAAGTGTATAAATGTGATAAGTCCCGAAGGGCATTTGTGTCAGTACTATATCCGGGTTAAAACCCCGCAGGCTTTATGCGAGAATATTATCACTGATTAATGTCCGTAAGCTTCGTGCTCGTACTATATCCGAGCTCTAAAGACCCGATGACTACGCGTGGGGATTTTGTCCGGGTAAGACCCGATAACTTCGTGTGGAGATTATGTCCCGGTAAGACTTCGTAATAAGAATTGCTTATAAATATATTCAATGCGAAAGGTTAAACAAGTATGTACTCCAAGTTTATATGTGAGCTTGATTTGCACTAAATCATAAGGTAGCTATGTGATGCATACGAGAGCAATCTATGAGACTATTCCTATGATTATGTGACATCGGATCAGTGTGAGAGGTTATGTGAAATCATACGATATATCTATGTCACATGAGCTCACTTTTATGTGAAAGTTTATTTGCCTATTGTATATGATGAGATGTGCATATTCGGTAAAGGGATGGTATGCCCGAAGGAAGAGTGAAATAAAAATACGAACAACTATGTTATAATTTGATTGTTATCTGTTGACACTGCTTAAAACTTACTAAGCATTGTAATGCTTACTCCGTTTACTCTGTTTCCTCTGTTTTATAGATCTCATTGCGAAGCTACAGGCTCGGGGATCATCAGCAACTAGTCACACTATCACTATCCATTGTTTGGTACTGCTACGTTTTGGATTATCTTATGGCATGTATAGAATAGACTAGTAGTGAGAGGATATTTTGGTTAATGTATATAAGCCATGCGAAAATGGCATCTTTTGAATGTTTACTTAGAGAAGTTTAAATTTTATCCCTGGCTGTGCTTAGTACTTATTTAAATGAATGATCTTTATTTCAAGAAAAAGTTCAAAATCTTACTGTTCTGACATGAGTTACAAGTCCGGTAATGCCCCTTACCTATTCTGGCGACGGTTACGGGATAGGGGTGTTACATAGACATAGGTTCTACACCCTCCTATGTATACTGTTGAGAGCACTTCTAATGAGATCACTGTACTGAGTCCGTTAGGGCAGTCTGTCAAGGTTAGTAAACTCTATAGGGATATTTCGTTAGAGGGGCAAGGTACTGTTTTTCTGGCTAGTTTGATGGAGCTTCCATTTGGGGAGTTCGACTTAATTTTGGGCATGGATTGGTTGGTCAAGCACCGAGTTAGTTTGGACTGTGCAACTAAGAGGGTCATTCTAAGGACTGAGGATGATAAGGAAGTGGTCATAATCGACGAGCATCGAGATTATTTGTCCAATGTGAACTCCACTCTTGTGGCTGTGAAACTGGTTCAAAAAGGGTATGAGGCGTACTTGGCTTGCATCAGTATTTCTGATTCCAGGGACTCTTTTATGGGGAATATCACAACAGTAAGGGATTTTTCAGATGTCTTTCTTGAGGAGTTATCGAGTTTACCTCCTAGTCGAGAGGTTGAGTTTGGGATCGAGCTTCTTCCGAGTACAGCTCCGGTGTCTATTGCTCTATACCGTATGGCAACAAAAGAGCTTACTAAACTTAAGGCTCAACTTCAAGAACCTCTGGATCATGGTTTCATCAATCCGAGTGTGTCTCCGTGGGGGGTACCAATTCTATTTGTTATGAAAAAGGATGGGACCATGAGGATGTGTATTGATTATGGGCAGTTGAATAAGTTCACTGTAAAGAATAAGTAGCTGCATTTGAGGATTGAAGACCTGTTTGATCAGTTCCGAGGGGCTTCAGTGTTTTCTAAAATTGATCTTTGATTTGAGTATCATTAGTTGAGGGTTAAGGAAGTTGATGTTCATAAGACTGCATTAAGGACTCGTTATGGACACTACGAGTTCCTAGTTATGGACATTAGTCGTACCCACGACATTAGTAGCGATAAGGAGAAACTCGACACGGAAGCTCCGATAGAACCAATGCCAAAAAACTCATTTACAATATGACCTTCGTTTCCTAGAAGGCTTGTCCAGTACAAGAAGGAGCGTGAAAAGAAAAAATCCTCGACACCTTTTGGAAGATAGAAATCAACATACCTCTTCTCGACGCGATCAATCAAATCCCACGATATGCCAAATTCTTGAAAGAATTATGCACAACTAAGAGGAAACTCCTCGGAAATGAAAAGGTAAGTGTCAGAGAAAATGTATTCGCTGTTCTGCAAAGGAAAATACCACCCAAATGTAAGGACCAAGGTATGTTTTTCATATCCTTTAAAATAGGTAGTGTCGGTATGAAAAAGGCAATGTGTGACTTAGGCGCATCAATTAATGTTATGCCTTTGTCAATCTATAATCTACTTAACACAGGTCCATTGAAAGAAATAGGTGTAATTATTCAACTTGCAGATAGGTCTGTGGTGCATCTGGAAGGGGTGTTGGAAGATGTTCTGGTCAAAGTAAACAAGTTAATATTTCTTGCAGACTTCTACATTGTCAACATGGAGGATGACAATTTGGCCAATGCATCAGACATACTTCTTGGAAGGCCATTTTTGAGTACCGCACAAACGAAGATCGACGTACGAAACGAGATACTCACTATAGAGTTCGATGGGGAAGTTCTGAAATTCAATGTCTACGAGGCCATTAACTGTCCTAGCGTGATTTCTAATGTTTCTAACATTGATATTATTGATCCTTTAACTGAATTACATTTGAAATATCATGACGAGGATGAATTACGAATTGTCCTTTGTAGGAGTTTAGACTTTGACGCCATTAAGGAACTAGAGGAGTGGATAACCATTGAAGATTCTATTCACGAGACAGTAGCTCATATGGAGGCATCACAACTACAGAAAGCTACAGGTAAAACTTTTGAATTATCTTCCTCACAAACTAAGCTCGTACCATCTATTTTGCAGGCTCCGGAGTTGGAACTCAAACCACTCCCAGGCCACTTGAAGTATGCTTTTCTAGTGTGAAGGAAATACTCTGCCGGTGATAATATTGAGTAAACTCTCGAGGGTACAAGAGGAAAACTTGGTACGAGTCCTTAGGGACTATAAAGAGGTAATTGGATGGATGATAGCCAACATTAAAGGGTTGAGCCTCCGACTTGCATGCACAAAATTCAAGTGGTGGATAATGCTGTACCTAAAAGAGAGGCTGAAAAGCGTCTCAATCCGCCCATGATGGAAGTGGTAAGAAAAGAAGTCCAAAAGCTACTTGATGCTTGGATGATCTATCCCATTTCTGATAGTAATTAGGTTAGCTCAGTCCACGTAGTACCAAAAAAGACTGATGTAATCGTAATTGAAAATTTGACAGGTGAGATGGTTCCCACTCAGGTCCAAAACGGGTGGAGAGTCTGCATTGATTACAGGAAGTTGAATTCACTAACTCGGAAAGATTACTTTCCACTTCCTTTTATTGACCAGATGTTAGAACTTTTAGCTAGAAAGTCTCACTATTGTTGTCTTGATGGTTACTTAGGGTTTTTCTAGATTCCAGTGGCATCGGAGGATCAGGAGAAGACGATGTTTACATGCCCATTTGGCACATTCGCTTGCAGAAGGATGCCGTTCAGACTCTGTAATGTACCAGCCACTTTTCAGGAGTGCATGGTGAGTATATTTTTGGACTACGTTGAGAAAATAATCGAGGTGTTCATGGACGACTTTACTGTATATGGTGAGTCCTTTGAGGTATGTCTGACAAATCTTGCAAAAATTTTGGAAAGAAGCCTAGAATTTAATCTTGTTCTAAATTATGAAAAATGCCATTTTATGGTATACAAAGGATTAGTTCTAGGTCATATTATTTCTGCTGAGGGAATTTCTGTCGATAAAGCAAAAATTAACATCATTAACTCATTACCATACCCCACAACTGTGAGGGAGATTTGGTCTTTCCTTTGTCATGTAGGGTTCTAAAGGCGGTTCATTAAGGACTTTTCAAAAATTACGCAACCTCTCTACAACCTATTACAGAAGGACAAGCAATTCAAGTTTGACCAATCATGCAGAGAAGCGTTTGACACGCTCAAACATAAGCTCATTTCGGCACCTATTGTTCAACCACCGAATTGGAGTTATCCTTTCGACATAATGTGCGATGCTAGTGACCATAGTGTGGGAGAATTCCTTGGACAAAGGATCGAGAAAGAACTATACGTCATCTCCTATGCCTCTAAAACTTTGGACGCTGCCCAAAGCAGCTATTCAACCACTGAAAAAAAGGTTTTAGCTATATTCTTTGCCTTAGAAAAATTTTGTTCATATTTATTAGGAACTAAGATTGTGGTTTTTTCTGATCATGCAGCTCTCAAATATCTAATCGGGAATAAAGAAGCAAAATCAAGGCTTATAAGGTGGATACTACTTTTGTAAGAGTTCGATCTCGAAATAAAAGATAAGAAAGGACATGAAAATTTGGTGGTTGACCATTTGAGCCGAATTCCTCCATCAAAAGATGTAACACCACTTAAAGATGATTTTCCGGATGAAAACTTCCTTACTGACCAGACAATTTTTCCTTGGTATGCAGACATGGTGAATTATCTTGCTACAGGTATAGTCTCTCCTAACCTATCACGATCTGAAAAAGACAAGATCAAACGTGAGTCTCGATACTATATTTGGGACGACCCCTATCTTTGGACATATTGTTTCGACCAAGTAATTCGTCGATGCATTCCTGAAACTGACGTAAAATCAATTATGTCCTTTTATTATTCTTATGCATGTGGTGGACATTTTGGGCCCAAACGAACTGGGCATAAAGTACTTGAATGTGGACTATATTGGCCAAATATTTTTCGTGACGCATATCTGTTTTGTAAAACTTGCGAAAAATGTCAAAGGGTGGGAAATTTGAGTCAAAAAAATGAAATGCCTCAAACCCCCGTGCATGTTTGTGAAATTTTCGATATATAGGGCATTGATTTTATGGGTTCTTTTGTCTCATCATTCGGTAACATTTATATTTTACTTGCTATTGACTATGTGTCAAAGTGGGTGGAAGCAAAAGCCACTCGTCGTGCTGATGCCAAAACAGTAGTCGATTTTCTAAAAATTTATATTTTTCCAGGTTTGGCACACTACGAGCTTTGATCAGCGATCAAGGGACGCATTTTTGCAATAAAATAATTGATATGCTTTTGAAAAAAATACGGAGTGGTGCAACAAGTCACTACAGCTTATTACCCACAATCGAACGGTCAGGTGAAAGTGCTGAATCGAGAAATCAAGTTGATTTTGGAAAAGACCAAGCCAGATAGAAAAGACTGGAGTTTGCGACTTAACAATGCATTGTGGGCATACCATACAGCCTATAAAGGACCCATAGGTATCTCTCCTTATCGACTAATTTTTGGCAAACCTTGCCATCTTCCTGTTGAGCTAGAACATAAGGCGTTTTGGGCGGTCAAACTATGCAATATGGAATTGGAAGTTGCAGGTAAACATCGTAAATTACATATCTAGGAACTTGAGGAAATTCGCCGAGAAGCATACGACAGTGCCCAAATTTACAAAGATAAGGTCAAAGCATACCATGACCAAAAGATAAACCGCAAACAATTTATGGTAGGATAGAAAGTATTACTTTATGACCCTACATTGAGAATTTTTGCAGGTAAGCTTCAGACTAAGTTGTGAGGGCCTTTTATTGTTACTCATGTATTTCCACATGGTGCAGTCGAGGTTAAAAGAGAAGAATCCGAAAAATTTTTCAAGGTTAACAGATAGCGATTAAAGCCTTTTTACGAAAACTTTCAAGTCCACTTGGTTGAGGAATTAGTCCTTGAAGAGCTGACTGAATAAATTTCCAGGTCGTCGTGCTAACGACGTTAAAAAAACGCTTTTTGGGAGGCAACCCAAACTTATTTATTCTCATTTATTAAATTTTTAGTTTAAGTAAATTTAGGGTGTAAATAAATAAATAAATTCCTATTTAACTCAGTCAATTTGATGTTTTCAAGAACAATATGGAGGTCATGAATTCCTAAGAAGACAAATAATAATGGTAGCATCGGCATGACTTGCTAATTTGGTGACAATGAAAACAAAATACCCAAATTTCCTAACCTTCATGAAATCCCAAAAAACCAAAATCCACTAAATTCCTACCCAAACCCATTTACCCACATACCAAAATACACAAAACCCAAAGTCCAATAAATATCCACCTCACTTAACCCACTTAACCTAAACCCAAAAACCAAATTACCCACCAAAGCCCAAATCTAACACCCATACACCAAATACCCATCCCAAGTCTACTTACCCAAATTCTATATTAACCCGAAACACCCAAATCCATTTAATCCACCTTACCCACCAAATCCTAATTACCACATCCAACCTAATTAACATACCTACGCAAACCAACAAAATTACTCACAAATAACCTATTACCCAATAACCCAACCACAAAAAAAAAATTTAAACACCCAAAATCCCTAATTTCCCAATTTCTTTTCCATCTTTATCATCTTCTCCATCTTCTTCAAAAACAAAACCCCAACCCCAAACCACCCCACGCCGCCGTCATAGCCCATCACTGACATCACCTACCATCTCCAACTTTGCGCTGTCGTCGTAAGCCGTCGTCGACCTCACCACCGCTGTTGACGAAACCGAAACCATAGAAAAATCCTCCATTTTTCTTTTCTTTCCCTCTTCCTATTACCCCATGACGTCTGATGCCTTGCCCACCGTCGAACCACGACCGAACAACAACCTCACACCCACGTCGCACTATCGTCGCCGAACAGAACCCCCACCACCGTGCATTTCCCCCCAACCTCTGTTTTTTTTTTTTGTTCTTTCTTTTCCTTTTATTTGAAACACCCAACCCACCAACCACCACCTTAACCGACACCCTCACCATCACCATTCAAAAAACAGTTGAAATCGCACCACCTACAGTCACACCGCCGCCGCAAGCCGTCGACCCCTGTCATCGTCATAAGTAACAGAAGTTGACTATTCGTGTCATCTACATAGATACAATGGTTTGAACTTAGAACTAAACGACATATAATATCTCGATTTCACTCAATCGAAGTCGACATCAGTTTTTGGCACTTTTTGTCGTCGATATAGCCGACGATGAACCTTCTCCACCTCTTCCTAGAAAAACGGCCCCACCAACGAGTGTCACCGACAAAAAAGAAAAAAGCTCGACTCCAGTCAATACAGAACACTCGGACAGCAACCCCGCTCCCGAAAGGTCGATTACTGATCCTCAACCTACTTTGCCTTTACTAACATATTATGCAGGTAATTCAGACGAGGCTCGAACCTCTAACAACCATGACAAGGATCCTTCGACCACGAATGAACGTGTCAGTCAACACCAAACACGGTCTACTCGAAGCCATCGACAATCAACATGTGAGCCAGCGACACCACCACACAGCAGTACTGATGCTGCTGAAAATTCAAGTCCATCCCCCTCACCAGATGAATATGTTCGACCAACACGAAATAGTCAATGACGAGGTCATGCCAACACCATTCCCACTGAAGGACGATTGCGTGGGTTTTTGGATTTTTTGACCCCGGAGCATCGCACACTATACGACGACATTCGACAATGTCCAATCCCAGTCTGTAAGCAAATCAATTCCGCCACTCTTGATATGTTAGATATTCATGATGCTGTGATGAATTATTTTGATGCTATTGGTTGGAGCTTATTTGCAAATATTTCTTGTAATGCATATTATGAGTTGATCTGAGTTTTACACCACATTTAGCTTCAATATTAATGCATTACAGGCTATTGAAACACAAAGCATTGTTTGTTTTCATTTGCTTGGTAAGGACTTTCGAATGTCAATTTTTGAATTTAATATTGCCATGGGTTTCGTTGACCCTGACAATATTTAGTCTAATTCCTATCATATTGCTCTGTTAGATATTTTGAGCGACATTAATGCTCAAGATGCTTATGATGCTTTAACCCATTCTACTCAACTTTATAATCTGAAAACCAAAAAAGACTTATTGGTGCATGAACCCGTTTTAAGATATATTCACCGATTTTTGGCATTTAGGTTTTGGGACGAAACGATTCGTCCTTTGTCTTAACGAGAAATGAATTGTTTTTCTTGTGGTGTATGCATTCCAGTTTAAAAGTTAATTTATGTTATTGGTTTGCACGAAATTTTCTTGCTGTTTTACGATGTAATCGTCCACTAATACTTAGGTCATATATTACGAACTTAATCTCTACACTTTTTCCCTCTGAAATCAATTTCTCGTCCTTGACATGTGCACATCGTATGGACAGCCTAGATAAATATTATTTGGATTCTATGGGTTTGCTTGCCGGCACCCCTACTACATGTTATTTTGTTCCTCCAAGTACACGGACTGCTTGTGGGAATATGGTTTTTCGCCAACTCCCACATTTCGCTACTCAAGAATAAGAGGAACAACCTCCAACTGTGGAGGCCCATTTAAGCCAAATCGAGGCTCGACTTGGAACAATGGAAACCCAAGTCTCCACAATCCTCGACATCTTGCAGAATCGTTACTCCCAACACCAACAACGTCATTAACATATATGGGAAGTGTTCTTAACTTTTTCTTTTTATTTATTTGGGTTACTAACTTTTATTTCATATAACATATGCTTGAGGACAAGCATAGATTAAGTAGGGGGGATGGATGGTAAATATGCATGATTTTTGCTGCATGTCTCTCTTTTGCACATGTTCAATCTTACATTAAATTCATTCGATAGTTTATTTAACATTGAGCCTTTAATCTCATACTTAGTTAATTTGGACAATTGGGAAAATTTTGAATTAAAATGTTCAAGTATATAGATTAGTCGACATTTGTGTTTTAAAGTTGATATATGTAGCTAGATTTTTTGTATAAATTGATTTTTTGGAAAATTATATTTGCTTGTGCATAAATAAATAAGTAAATAAATGAAGGTTCAAGTTATGAGTGAAGTTTCGAAAATGTGACCAAATTGAGTAACCGGGGTAAGGTGCTTGGATTGCCATCTTATCTCGCGTAAAAAGGTTCGAATGACAACTCGATAACCTATAAACATTCCGCTAACTGAGCCTTCACACACAAAAATAAATAAATAAATAAATAAATAATAAAAATAAAAAATTATTAAAAAAATTTAAGACTGTTTGAACTGAGTAACCAAGATAGGGTGCTTGGGTTGTCATCCTAGTTCGCGTAAAAAGGTTTGACCACGTCAATAATTTTATTATCTAATGCATAGTTAATTAATAATGCCTTGCAAATTATTGGGTTCAAACTCAATTTAATGAAATTATTTAGTTCACATATTTCAATTTTATGACACTTGTTGATCAAACTTTATATCTTGAGCATTTATTTATTCTTGCCTAAGTTGTTTACATTGATTATGTATGCGAAAAAAAGGGTCAATTTTTAATAATTTGTAGAATAAATTTTAATGTTTGAAAGAACAACATGCTTGAGGGCAAGTATGAGCTAAGTAGGGGAAGTTGATAAACATATTAATTTACATGATTCTTGTGTTTAATTTGGTTTATTTCTGAATTAATCCCTGCTAAATTGGTTTTTTTATGATTTAATCTTGTTAGGGATGCAATTGGTCAAAAACGAGCAAAAAAGGGTCAAATTGAAAGACAAATCGTTGAATTGGGGCCAAATGAAAAGGATAGAGAGAGCCAAGGATTTATCATATATTTTGACTTTGTAAAAAGCTAAAAATAGGAAGATATTATTTTGTTTTATTTTATTTTATAATTTATTAATTTAGATTAAGCTATTTTTAGTAAACCCCATGTATATAATTAGGGGTTTTTAGTTCTTAGAAAATCATCCCTTGTCTTTACATTCCTATTTCATTTTGGAATTGAATTACTCTCTCTATTGTATTTCCTTTTTCAATTTGGAGTTGGGATATCATTTTTTTCTCTTCAACTTAAAGTTGCATTTTGTAGCTTCATCTCCAATTTTTGTTTCTTTTCTATAATTGGGCCAATTACTCTCCAAGTCCTTTCCATTCATTTCTTCACCATAATCATCAAACTTGTTTCCAAGCTCACAAAGCATGAACAATTTCATGCTTAACTAAATTCTATCTTAGCTTTAGGCCGGTGTTCTTTCCGGTCAAGGATCGTGAGATTTGTACCCGTGCTTAAAATCCTTCCAATTGGTATTCACCATTTTCCTAAGCATCGGGATTGAAAACTCATCCCTTAAGGATAATTCGTTTTCAAGTCAAAAAGAGCTCATTGGGTTAGAATCGTGTTTTCTGAAAGTTGGAGAAATGAATTGGCCGTGCTATATTTGGATCTCCAAGAACAAATCAAGGAAGAGGTGATTGGGTTTAAATGACCCACGCGGTTGAGGCCGTTAATTCGAGTTGGGTTCTTCAGAATGCAAGGCTACTGAAATATTGAATCAGGAACACGTGTATCTCAGTCAGACTATCGGTAAGGGTTGGTTTGCAGGACGTATCGGGACCAGCTACGAGAGGGAGAATTGGTGGTTAGGACGTTCTTAATCACTATAAATGGCTTATTGTTTGAAGGAGAAGTTCAATTTTCGAGGATCGATTTTCAACACGGAGTTTACCGAGTCTAAGGCTAAGGCTTATTACATTTCATTACAAATCCCAATTTATTTTCTAATTTATTTAATTAATTACTTATGTTGTTTCAATTATCTAGTTTCTAAACATTCCAAAAACCCCCAATTTACTTTTATTTCTAATTTTTGCAGGTACAATTAGAGTTGGGGCATGACTATTGCCACGACCTTCGACACGACAAACAATCTGATCATAAGCAATACACGGAAGTTGATTAAAGTATCCGATCCTTGTGGATTCGACCCTACTACCACTCTTACTACTAATTAGAGTTATTTTGTAGGAATTATATTTGGTGGTTTTGACGACCATCAGGTTAAAATGGTAAACTGTATATTTATGTAATATTAATGAAACAAAACATGAATTTAGTGTTTTAATTCATCATCCTTGCCAAAATTACAAGAAAAAGAAGAGAAAATAAGAGTTCTATGGTTCGACACTTATATTGGCTAATTAAGGTATGTGTTTTGGTTTGTTTTTGATAATTTCTACGTCTTTTATCGTTGCTCTGTATACTATCAAGCCCATGTCTGAATTTTGGAAATTGTTGATAATTTTGAGTTGCCATTGTTGATAATGTGAGTTTTATGATATTTGATGATAGTAAATGGAAGATATGTGTTAGATTACTATGTCTTGTATTGGAATTCTTGATGAATTTGAGTATTTTGGGCTAAATTGTAAAAATGAGAAATTGAGGGATTAAAATGTGAACTAAATGATAAATATGGGTTGATAGGGAGGCATGGTTTTGATGACTTTTTTATATTTGGTGTTTTGTGTAATAAAGACTAAAATGTCAAAATGTGTAATTTTAGGGGCTAAAGTGGAAAATGCCCAAAGATGTATTTATGTATTAAATTGAATGTGTTAGTGATTAAATGAGTTAATTTTGAATACATATAAATCAAGAAAAGAGAAATTAAGACTTAGATCGAGGCAAAAACAAAGTGCTCGGTTGATCGACTAATATCGTCGTTTTTACGTCTGATGTAAGTTCGTTTCTAATACATATTGTCTGTATAATATTTTTATGTGATGAAATAAATAGAAATGAGATTGAGAAGCTAGAGTATGTGAAATGTGAATTGAATTTGAGGAACTAAGTGTGCGAGAGTATAACAGGATGACTGAATAAATAGCACTATGTGTGCGATACTGATATAAGTTCAATTTAATGAAATGGCACTAAGTGTGTGAGTTCATTGAATGTTCAAGTATGATCAAATGAAATAGTGCATCGAGCATCAAAGTGATAAATGTGATAGATAAGAACGTGATGATACAAGTATGTACGGAACCTATGTGGTTGATGATATTGAGTATGAAGTAGATGAAAGGTTATGTAAATGAAGGATGAGATGAGTTGCATTAAGTGTTAGCTAATTGATAGAATTATATTTAATTGATGAGTTAAATGTGTTATATCATGAACTTACTAAGCTTTAAAGCTTACTGTGTGAAATGTTCTCTATTTCACAGTGTTATAAAGCTGGCTCAGATTTAGTAATCATCGGTGACTCATTCACACTATCGGATATCTATTTTGGTACCATTTTGAGAGTTGTATATATGGTCTATGGCATGTATAGGCTAGAAGTATTTTAGTATGTTTTGTGATGTGAGTATCTAGCCATGAGTTTTGGCTTGTAAAATGTTTTAAGTTGGCCTAAATGATGTGTTTGAAAAGTAAGTCATATGATGTATATAATGTTCATGTGATGGTTTGAATATGGAATGTTGCATTGGCAAGTTTTGTGGTATGAAGTATGTGATAAAATGATGAGTTTATGTATTTGAAACTTATGTAAGTTGTGATGATTTTAGTACATTGATTAGGTATGTTTTGGATATGAAATTGAGTAGTGAATTGAATGATATTTGAATGGCATGAAATATATACAAAAATGGTTGAATTGGTTGCCTATGAATGTATGCAAATAATGATAAAATTTTGTGAGTTTTGAGTGCTTGAGATAGGTGGAAAATATGGCTTAAACCAAGCCTAATTTCACTCCACACGGTTGAGCACACGGGCGTGTGTCTCGCCCATATGTTTCACCCGTCTGTCTATTGTAATTTAGTTATTTAAGTCAGTCTCGAGCACGGCCTCGACACACGAGTGTGTTTGGTGGCCATGTGAGGCACACGGCTTTGGTACACGGGCTAGACACACGAGCGTGTGGTCACCCGTGTGACCCAAGTCAATTTCGACCACAGCCAAGGCACAAGGGCTTGTCTTGTGTTCGTGTGGTGAATTCAGTATATATGCCCTGTTTTGCCACGGCTTAGATACACGGGCGTGTCTAATGCCGTGTGAGGCACACGGTCTGCTCACACGGGCGTTTGACCTGTATAACTTTGAAAAATGATTAAGTTTTCGAAAAAAATTTGTATGAACTCGTTTAGTCCCGACCTCTTTATAAAGCATGTTTAAGGTCTCGTTGACCAAATTTAAGGGACTTGATATTGATGTATAACCATGATGATATGATGTTTATGAAATGAATGCGAAATGTTTTGATGTGTACAGTTATTTTTGGAAGGATTGAAATGTTGTTGTATTTTTGTGGTGTAGGAGAAGTCGACAAACTGTGATTTTCATTTCGTTTGTTCATCGGTGTTACAGAACATTTCGTCATCTTTAAGTCAAGATTTTGGTCGGATTGTTGTTGGCAAGTTAGTAAATGTAGTCGCTAAATTGGTGTTTGGCATGCTGTTATTAGGTCTTGGAAGGTTCAAAAGTGGTTTTTGCATCGAACTGGTACCAAGTGTGTACCCAAAATGCAGAAAGCAAGGCTACGGCAAAAGCTGAAAAACTGCACTGTCATTGCCACATGGGCGTGTGGATGGCCGTGTCCGAGACACGATCGAGTGATCGACGTAGGCATGGTCGTGGGCAAAACATGACTGTGCGGTGGCTCGAGTGTGGCCATGTGGGCCACATGAGCTAGGTCGAGTGAGGCATGTGAGCCACACGGGTATGTGGATTCTTGGTCCAGGCCGTGTGGGCCACACGAGAAGGCCAATCTGGGCATGGGGGCCCACACAGGAAAGCCACATAGACATGTGGGCCCATAATTATGAAATATTCCCTAGGGTCGCGCGAGTCATTCCGTTAGAATATGGACATACCATAGTATAACAGCTCGATTTAGGGCCTAGTCAAAATAGTGGTCTCGGGATCACAAATCCAGAGTCGAATAAATTATTTTATAATTTCTGAGATGTTATAGCATGTTTTTAGGAGTGCATGAAAAATTTAGTGAGTTAATTGTGACGTTTGTGAGCCCGATTGGGAAAAAGGACTAAATCGCATAAAATGCAAAAGTCCTATTTTGATTTCTAAAAGTGCCAAATAGCTAGAGAACCTCAATTTGGGGTCTTTAAAGGGTAATTAGGCCCTTTAGGGAGGCATGGCCAGCCATATCAAACAAGGGTGGTCAAATTTTCAAAATTTGGTAGGTTAGGTGGCTTATTTTGACTAAATTAGGAGAAATTAAAAGAAAGATGATATCATCCTTTTCTTATCTTATTTCTCCATCGAAAATTAGCCATTGAAGGGGGTCTGAAAGCTTAAAAATTTCAGCAACTTTAAGCCTTCACAAGTAAGTGATTTTCCAACCCTTTGTTGAATATTTTTGTACTTTTGAGACCCTTGAAGAATGAGCTTTCAAATAAGGGTACTATTTTTCAAAATAATTAAGAGTGTAGGGTTTTTCCATGAAAGGGCTTGTAATGTTGGCTAAGTTTTTATGGAAGAAAATAAGTCTTGGGTGTATTATGAACAATTTTTTTGAAAGGTGTTAGCATGAAAACACCTAAAAGGACTATATTGCGTAAGTTGTAAAATCGATTTTAACTATGTGAAATAGTGGGAATTTGTAGTTGCTATAAGAGAAAAAAAAGGTTCAACTAGGCTTAAGATGCGAAGAAATTTGATAAAAATCGATTTTCGGGCTTAGGGGTAAAATAGTAATTTTGTAAAAGTCTAGGGGCGAATTGATCATTTTACCCAATTATGAATTGTAGAGTGCCTAGATTGATAAAGTGACTAAATAAGTCCATTTTGTTATTACAGATCAAGAAATACTGAATCCAAACCTAGACTAGAGGAAAGCCAAGTAAAGCGACTAAATCGACTAGTCGCCACATTTTGTAATCCGAGGTAAGTTGTATGTAAATAATAAAACTGCATTGATAATATATGCGTTTGAATTGCATTGAAATTATTATAGTATGAATTGCTTGATTATGGAAATAAGAGAATATGATGAGAATAGAGATAGTAAAATTCCCTAATGAAGTTTAGGAAATAAATCGAATATTCATGCCATGACATTTGGGTCACTTGCGTGAGCTAGTGTAAGACATGTTTGGGACATGCATCGGCCACATTATGAGAGCTAGTGTAAGACATGTCTGGGAATGCATCGGCTATGAAATGTGTCAGTGTCAGACCATGTCTGCGACATGGCATCGGCACAGATATGCTAGAGCTTGTGTAAGACCATGTCTGGGTCATGGCATCGTCACCTGCACCCATGTTTGAGGCTAAATGAGTATTCGGTAATGTCCCAAATGGTTCAATGGTGAAAGTATGATTTCAAGTTAATAAGGAAAGTATAATTATGTTGTGAGTGGTACAAGTACCTAAATGATATGCATGAAATGTGAGCTTAATTTATGCTATATGAGGTGTATTGAATATTAATGAGTAAGTTTTACTTATGCCACTTGTGTATTATGATGCTTGTTGATGGATGATAAAGTTATGTTGTATATTATTTATGTACAACTTACTAAGCTTTATGCTTACTTCCTCTCCATTTTCATTTTCTTATAGTGCCGCCTATCTAGCTTAAGGACCAAAGGAAGTCAGAGATATCGATCACACTATCAATCGAAGTTTTCGGTATAATTTGATTTATATTTTTGAATATGGCATGTATAGGGCTTAGACTTTACTAATTTTTGTGTTATTGAGAACTGGCCAAATGTGTTAGCTTGGGTTGAAAACCCTTCATTTTGTATTAAGCCTTGAATGATGGCTAGTATTCAATTTGATTTATATGAAAAGATGTTATTTACATGGATGAGTAAAATGCACAAATGGAATGTTCTTTATAGTGGCTGATTTGGTTGCATGAGATAGCCTTATATTGGTTTTGCTGCCATAGAGCAGGTTATGTAAATAAGGGTAGCTAAAAGGCTTGGTAAATAGCCTTATATTGTCCACACGGGTAGACACACGAGCGTGTGTCTTAGCCGTGTGTGACACACGATCTGCCTTATGGGCGCCTGGTCCGGCCGCGTGTCCCCTGCACATAAAAATTTCAAGTCAGTAGGCATGATAGTAAACACATGGGCAGAGACACGGCCGTGTGTCTCAGTAGTGGGGAACACGACCTAGCACACGGGCGTGTGCCTTAGCCGTGTGACATTTTGGGGATGCTGACATTAGAAATAGAATGTCCATGTTTTTGCACACGGGCTAGGACACGGGTGTGTAATGGTTGTGTGAAGGACATGGGCCAGGGACACGGACGTGTGCCAGGCCATGTGAAAGCCCCTATAGGTGTGCATTTAGAATTAATGGCTACACGGGCGTGTTGCCCTTCTACATGGGCGTGTGCCCTGTTCTAAAGCCAAATTTTTTATAGATGGTTTAAGGACTCGGGTTGATCCTGAATAGTTTTCAATGGTCGATTTGGGGCTCGTAGGCCCATAATAAGAAGTTTAAAGTAGAAATTGAAAAGTTCTTAAGTGGACCAAGTCTTGACGATTTGGGGAACATTTATATACATGAGATCGATCATGGTAATGCTTCATATTCCACTCTGGCGTGGGTTACGAGTATGAGGTGTTACACTAAGGTCGGTAAGAGTTAATTAAACCCCTATTTGTATGCTATGAAATTTTGTTAGACTGATCTGATTAGGATACTAATGTATGCTTGATTATACTAATATAGGTGTATCTGTTATTTGTGTAAAGCATGATGAGCATATTTAGTCTGATAAATCTATATCTGATGTCTGCATCTGTTTTGGGGTGGGTTTTATATACATGTGGAGGAAGTGTTCTGAATGGTGACCATCGCCTATATTCTAGCAGCTTGGCTGCACTATATTTGATACGTGTCATAATGACACATTGTGGTGTGTAGGGATGGGTGGGGGTTTTTAACCCCACGTGGTGTGATAGGATGGTCGGAGTTGGTGTGTAAAGGATGAGGTTAGGACTTTACATATCGGAATCCTTTATCTGATCTGTACATCTGTTTCTGTAATTGTATCTAAGATGGGCATAAGCCCGATTCTGTATCTGATTGTCTAAAATGTTTCTGTGTGTTTGCTTGTACATCTATTTGTCTATTCTGTCAAGTAATCCACAGACTTAGGCGGATCAGTGCAGCGGAGACACAGCGATGACCACTATATCGTAAAACAGTTAAACTTAGTACTTTTGGTTTATTTTAAATTTTGGACTCATTTGAGAGTTGTAATTTTTGGGGACTCTCTGGACTGTTTGGTTTTACTTGTTTAGTTTTGGATTGCTTGTCAATTTGATTACTTTGGTAAAATTGTTTTATTAAACTGACAGTTTTTATGCAAACAACAATTTTTTTTCCTAAAAACACGACTGAGTTTCCAAACTATAACGATTAAGGTTTCCGCTGTAATAAGTTTTGGTAAAAAATGACTAATTTGTGGTTCTAGTGAATTTCAAAGATTGATGTTTTACTAACTCAACACAGTTTGCAAAACTCATTCCTTGTGACATCACCAGATTCGGCCATAACGTCTAGGTTAGGTTTGGAGTGTTACACTAAATGTATTTTCTCTCTGTAAACAAGAGTTGACTTAGTAATAATTAATTTTTTAAATTATTATTTAATTAATTGGAATTCAAAGTGAAAATTAAATAAATTAGTCATCATAGTTTCATTGAACATATTAATTAAATTTATTTACTCATAGATTTAGTATCGTAAAGTTGTCTTGACTTTAACGAGATTAGAATTGAGTTAATTTAATTAATTAATTAATATTTTGAGAACAAAAATTCATTTTTCAGGTTGGTAAAATTATTTGAGTCAGTTTAAAGACCAGACAACATATATAATTATACTTGATATGCCAAACAAGCCCAATAGGCCCATAATAAGGCAAGGGGCAACAATCCTAGGGTTCCCAGAGGATGTTGCCACTGCCAATGCTATGTAGTCCTATTTGGAGTATGTGTTTTTAATTAAAATATTATTTTTCTATTAAACCTTGTTCATTTGAGACTCTTGTTATTTTCTTAATAAATATAAACTATGAGCTATGTCAGATTATACCATTCACCTACGTTGTTATTCTGCCAAAAAATAGTGAAAGTTATTCTACACAAATAATTCTTTCTCAAGTAATTGCTTTCTAGCCTTAGAAAGTTTTCATAAGTGTTCATCAGTTCACAAATAAAGCCCAGACTTAAGCAAATCGATGTCAAGATTAATAGAGAAGATCAAAAGGTTAAAAGAGGGGAATTCAGAAAATATAGGTATAATTTTGGTAAATGTTTATTGCTCTAAATATAATTAGGCTCGGTTATAGATTTTTTTTTAAATTTTCTCTTTGCAACAAAAATGATTTCTAAACCAAATTTTCCCAACATCGACTGTAAATTTACAACCCTATTCATCTAGCCTAAGGGCCCATTATAAAAACAGACCTAAGTTAGTACTTGAGGGAAATCATTCTTGATAGTACTATAAGATTCAACATAATCAGTCATAGCAAACAAGGATTTACCAAGTTCGGCAATCCTAAGTCTAAAATTTTCTCTCTATCTTCGACGAAGCCAAATTTTATAAAGAAGATTGTAGAAGACAAGGAAGTAAAATTTACTTTTTTATTAATCAACCACACACTCATGAAAACTTACATCAAAGCTTTCCTATTAAATAAGTTTTCAGTAATATGTCCTCCCACAACCTATGCCAGACTCAACGTGCACCAATCTTTCTTATTGGTAACCAATAAACCTTTTCCTCCTTTTTTTCTGAAAACTTCATTCTTTTTAACAAAGCACCAATCTCATTAGCCATTGAAAACTAAGAAAAAAAATTCCAAGTAGACAAAAGTAAAATAAAATTAGGATTGTTGTGAACTTTCCAAACAAGAGAAATAAAGAAGAATAACTTGTGAAACTGTAAAACACAAAACTCCTTAGCAGCCTAAGCTAGGCGTCTGCATATCAAAGAAACCAAGACCACTTTTGGGCCTAATGTAACCCAAATAAAACCATAAGTGCCTGATTAGTTGCAACCTTATTACAACAACAAAGAGTCCTAGTATAAATTAACTTATTGAAAAAAGTCCTAACTATGTAACTTTTTTAACATGATCTACTTCACTTTCAACCATTGCATGTCAATACGAAAACATGCAGACATTTTTTCATTGTCAAACATTGATTTTCGATTGCCTCTCCCCATCTCCCCCTACGGTTTCCTTAACGACAATTATAAAATAGCTTAAATAATGCACGCCATGTGTTGGAATATACCCAAAGACCAATAATGAGATAATTTATTTGCATTTTTATTTACCTGGTTTATTAATAAAGGCACCACTATTATTATTATCGATCTCAATTTATATGCTTTAAATAAACTATTTAATAATAAAGTCTGAGGAATAATATGATTTTTCTTGAAAGTCCTTAGTCAAGTATTGTTGTGGGCTTAGAAAAAAAATTATACATTGAAACTAATATGTGCCTGATTGATGATAATGTCTAACTTTTCGACCTTGGAGCATCGCGCAAGTTACAACAACATCCACTCCCGGTCTGTAAGCAAATTGATCTTTACACTCTTGATATGTTAAATATTCATCATGCTATGATTGGCTATTTTGATACTATTGCTTGGAATTCATTTGCAAATATTTCATGTAGTGCATATTATGAATTGATTTATGAATTCTACACCACATTTAGCTTCAATATTAATACATTACAAACTATTGAAACACAAAGCATTATCTATTTTCGGTTACTTGGTAAAGATTTTAGGATGTTAATTTTTGAATTTAATATTGCCCTAGGTTTCGTCGACTTTGGCAATAATCAAACTGATTCCTGTCATACTACTCTATTAGATATTCCAAGTAACTTTGATGCTCAAGATGTTTATTGTGCTTCAACTCATTCTAGAAATCAACTTTATAATCCAAAGACCTCAAATGACTTATTGGTGCATGAACCCACTTTAAGATATATTCATCAATTTTTAACCTTTAGTTTTTCAGGTAAAAATGATTTGTTATCTGTTTTAACTAAAATTGATTTTTTTGTGGTGTATACATTTTGGATTTAGAGGTAATTTAGGATATTAGTTTGCACAACTTTCATGTTGTTTAGCGATGTAATCGCATACTAATACTTGGGTCATATATTACCTCTCAACTTTTCCCTCTGAAGTCGATTTCTCGTCCTTAACATGTGCATATAGTATGGATAGCCTAGATAAATATTGTTTGGATTCTATGAGTTTGCTTGCCAGCACTCTTACTGTGTGTGATTTTGTTCCTCCAAGTACACGAGCTACTCGCGGAAATATGGTCTTTCGCCAACGTCCACACTACAATAATAGGGAGCACAAGGAGCAACTTCTATCTGTGGAGGTACGTTTAAGCTGGATCTAAGCTCGACTTGGAACAATAGAAACCAAAGTCTACACAATTCTCGACATCCTGCAAAGCCGTTACCCCCAACACCAACAACATCTTTAAAAGACACATGGGGAGTATTCTTAACTTTTGTTTTTACTTGTTATTCGGGTTACTGTCTTTTATTGCATATAAAAGATGCTTGAGGACAAGCATAGATTAAGTAGGGGTTGAAATGGTAAGTAAAATGGTAAATATGCATGATTTTTGATGCATGTCTCTCATTTGCATATGCTCAATCTTATGCTAGATTTATTCGATAGTTTATTTGACATTGAGCCTCTAATCTTATTACTTAGTCAATTGGACAATTGGGTAATTTTGAATTAAAGTGTTCAAATATCTAGATTAGTCTACATTTGTGTTTTAAAGTTGATATATGTAACTAGATTTTTCATATAAATTGATTATTTGGAAAAAATATATATTTGCTTGTACATAAATAAATAAATAAATAAAATGAAAATTAAATAAATAAATAAATAAAGGCTCAAGTTATGAGTGAAAGTTTCAAAAACATGATCAAATTTAGTAAAAGAGGTGAGGTGCTTGGGTTGTCATTTCATCTCGCGTAAAAAGGTTTGAGTGACAAATCGAAAACTTACAAGCATTCCACTAATCGAGCCTAAAAAAAGGATTGTTTGAACTGAGTAACCGGGATAGGGTGCTTGGGTTGTTATCCTAGTTTGCATAAAAAGGTTTGACCATGTCTAAAATTTTTATTACTGTGTGATTATTTAATAATACCTTGCAAATTTTGGCTTCAAACTCAATTTAGTAAAATGATTTAGTTCACATATTTTAGTTTTATGACACTTGTTGATCAAACTATATATTCTGAACATTTATTTATTTTTGCCTATATTGTTTGTATTGATTATGGATGCGAAAAAGAGGCTCAATTTTTAATAAATTGTAAAATAATTTCTAATTTTTGAAAGTACAACATGCTTGAGGGCAAGCATGAGCTAAGTAGGGGATTTGATAACATGTTAATTTGCATGACTTTTTTGTGTTTAATTCGATTAATTTTTGAATTGATCCCTGTTGAATTAGTAATTTTATGGTTTAATCTTGTTAGGGATGCAATTGGGATGCTATGAGTCAAAAACAAGTAGAAAATGACCAATTTGTAACACAGTAAATAAAGTGAGGCCAAATAAAAAATATGGAAGTGGCCAAGGACTCATTAGATTCTTTTGACTTTATAAAAGCCAAAATTAGAAAAAAAATATTTTTTATTTAATTTTAATTATGTGATGAAGTGGTTAAAGCCAAATTTAACAAATGTCATGTATATAAGTAGGGCTTTAAGGTAGCTTGGATGAACACATTATATTTTACATTTGATTTCCATTTGGAATTAAATAGAATTATTCTTTTTTTTCTTCCAAAGTTGATGCGTTAATAGCTACTGCTGTTTTATTTTCATTTCTTTGTTCTTTGCCAAATTTGTTTAATTCTTTCCAAGTCCCTTCCCTTCCAAACTTCTATCATTTTCATTCAAATCTACTCCATAAACAACTCATCCCTTAAAGTTAAATCGATTTCAAGTCAAAAAGTGCACGTTTGGTTGGAGTCGTATTTGCGGACAGTTGGGGAAACGAGTCAGCCATGATGTATTTGGATCTCTGAGAACAAATCACGAGAGAAGTGGTCAGGTTTAAACGACCCACGTGGTTAAGGTCGTTAATCCGAGTTGGGTTCTTCAGAGCGCAAGGCTGTCGGAATCTTGAATTGGGAACGCATGTATCTCGGTTAGATAACTGGTAAGGGTTGGTTTGCAGGTTGTATTGGGACTAGCTACGAGAGAAAGAATTGGCGGTTAGGACGTTCTTAACTGCTATAACCAACTTATTGTTTGGAGGAGAAAATTTATGTTTGAGGATCGATTCTGAATCCAGAATCCTCCAAGTCTAGGGCTAAAACTTATAATCACTGTTTAAAAAATCTGAATGTATTTCCCAATTTAATTTTATTTCTAATATTAATTAATTGTTTATTTATTCTGTTTCAATTATTTACTTTCTAAAACATTTTCAAAACTCCCCTAATTTATATTTTTATTTTTTAGTAGGTCCGTTTGGAGTCGTGGGCACGATTTTTTCCACGACTTTCGACACGACAAAAATTATAATCACAAGTTAAACACAAAAGTTGATTATAATATCCAATCCCTGTGGACTCGACCCTACTACCACTTTTTACTATTGTTTAGAGTTATTTTACTGTAGGAATTATTTTTGGTGGTTTCGACGCCCATCAATCATCTACGCCTAATTCGCAACTTTCAAACTAGATAAATCTACTCGATTCATGGTATTGACATTTTCGACATCTTTTAGGCAATTTTCACAAAATTCATAAAAATATGGGAAATCATTAACGAAACCTCGAGATGAGTTTAAAAATCTTCTAATCATGCTAAAATGAGTTGAAAAACACTTTGAAACCAAGTTTTGACTCAAAATTCGAAATCCACCATTAATGGTTTGATTGTTTTGCTTTTATTTAGAATATGTGATTGAAGGGCTAATAATTTAGTTTTAAAGTCTAAATAACATTAAAAATTAATTGTGGCATGAATGATTACCTTTGTTGAAAGTACGAACGAGTTTTGACAAAAATTTGAAAACCATATATTTGAAGAGGATGATGAAATTTATAGAATTTTTGGATGTTTTTCTTGAAGGTTTAAGATGGTAAATGACTTAGGAATGATAGAAAACCAATGTATTGTAATTTGGGACCAAAAATCGATTGAGAAAGCAAGGGGAATAGCAAGAAGCAGCAACTACAAGTTTGAAGAGCAACTATTGTGAGTTTAGGTTGAAAGTGGGGGTTTTTAGGTTTAATTTTAACAACTGGTTTAATTTCCACATAAATGCTCACAATTTTTGGCTATGCTACAATTTAGTCCTTTTTCAAAATTAAGGGCTTCTAAAACACTTTTTCAAAAATTGATTTGACAGTTAAGATGCTATAGTCGAAAACACTATCGAGTACCAACCTTACTAAATTTCAAGCTTATATAAGTCAAAATTCAAAATACCCCTAAAACTCCTAGGCTCTATTTTGGGGTGTTACAATGGTAGTTATGCTTGATGGTTTTGGCAGAGCCGAATGGCCTAATGGCCTAATTGCTAATAAATGGAGTACCGAGCAAGGTATGTATTTAAATAGGAACCTCGATTATAGAAGGCCTTGTCGGGACTAATTGAATTGTGTATGAGTTGTATATAATGTTTAATTCTATGAATAATTTGGTTGATTGCATGTTTGATATATTATGTCTTTGATTGCTAAATCCTTGGTGAAAATTGTGTGTTACATGCATGTGTAGCATGTAAAATTTTTGAAACACTAATTGATATGCATGTAATATGCCATGATTGACATTGAGCTTGTATGTATTTTAATTACATACCATATGTGATATTGACTGTATGGAAGGCATGTACGCATGCCTCTGTTACTATTAAATGAAAGGTAAGTAAGGCATACACTGATACTGTTTATTGATATGCATATTAAACATGTCATTGTACCAAAACTGTTATTGGAAGAATGATGTGTTTACTAATTGTATGACATATTACATCTACATGTGGTAGGTATTTGTGGTTGATAGAGGAGTTTTGTAGAGTACTGACGACATTTAAAGTCCGCAATATTGTTGTCAATGCACTAAACCGGAGTACCGAGGAGATTGAGCGATTTAATCGCATTACTAGTAGCTTGTTTGCAATATTCATGGCTAGTCCATATTACTAGCAGCTTGACTAACTTTTTACCGATAGTTTATTTGCACTACTATTACTGGTGGTTTATCCACATCAAGTTTCAACTCACACTGTTTGGAGTTCAGTAGACGGGTTCTGAGGAACTCGTGGTGCATAGTGGATGGTTGGGTAGGAACCTTTTGCATTGCATCGTATAACATAACATGCTCATACACTAATTGCATATTGCTATGCAATGGTATGGATTGGAAACGTTGACTATTATATCAGAAATGAATGATTAGATGATGTTCTGTAATTTTGACTCACACCGAGCTTCCTTAAGCTTACCCTTCTAGACTTAAATTTCTCAAGTCATGCTTGAGACTAGAACTAGACTCGACATATGGACAACCTTTCAGACTTTGGACTGCTTTATTTTTTAAAAATAATTTCCATTAAAGCTTTTCACTGGTTGGGATTTAAATTTGTTATTGGACTATGGCTTGGTAGTTTGTTTTGGGATTTTTATGCATGCATTATTCATTCGAGTAGTTTGAATTTAATAATTGGTAATTGCATGTTATTCGGTTTAAATAAAATCTAACATAATTGTTGATTTTTCGAAGCATTATATTACTATGGGTTTTACAAAACAAATCGATTACACAATGGTTTAACTAAACTATCACTATTTGTAACACCCCTCACCAGTATCCAACGTCGGGATAGGGTTCGAGGCGTTAACGAACTTAAACATTCATAACAACACATAACATATTACCAACCATGCATGGCAAACAAGCATATACACATCACCAATATCAAACATAACATAAATAGCTAGATTTATAAGTCAGAAGCATTAGCTCACTAAAGACCAATATATTTGGCCAAATTATAAGAACACATGTTATAAAACTAGGTCCCTATACATGCCACTCACTTGATAATTCTAGCATATGTGTTTATATTGTCAAGGTGTTGGCTTGATAGTGTGATGCTACCCCCAACGATCTCCAACCCTGAGCTAACCTGACAACACTAAAAAAAATAAAAAGGAGGGGGTAAGCTTTACGCTTAGTAAGCTCGCATGAAATAATAATAAGCAATTTACTACCATGCTTTCCATAGTAAAACTAACCCAATTGTACATTTACACATGTTCTGGTTAAGCTATTTTATTAAGTCATAGTCACTAAATCATTTATATCTACAGTTACAGGACTTCAAATTAAGATCTGTAAATTTTCCCAAAAACTAAACTCATATATCTTTCCACCATAAAATTTTCAGAATTTTTGGTCTAGCAAATAAGTATAGTTTATTATTGAAAGTCTCCCCTATTTTTCTGTTTGACAACTTCGACCTTTCTTCACTAAAATTTATTTATCTTATAGTACAAGACTCAGATAATGTTCCTGTTTATTTTTATTAAAATTAGACTCATCAAAGATTATAATCATATAAATTATAACCCATAATTATTTTTATAAAATTTTTAACAATTTTTCCAAGTCAGAACAGGGATCTCGAATTCATTCTAACACTGTCTCACAAAAATTAGAATATCACATAATATACAACTCATTTGCTCCCTCTGTTTCCTTTATATGAAAATAGACTCATTAAGATTTAATTCCATAATTTATTTGAAATTTAATTCAACTTAAACAATTTTTGGTGAATTTTCAAATTCACACAACTGCTGCTGTCCAACACTATGTTACTACTAAAATTTACTCTTACATAATTTCACTTAATCCATTTTATCTTATCGAAGTTCACTCAAATATCGAGCATATTGCTCAAACTTTTCTTAAACATATACCTGCACTTATTCATCATATAATCATGTTCACATGTATTTTTACTTAATCGATTTTCCCGTTGAACTCTTCGGAATAATAACTGATACTCAGTTGCCTGCACATATTTTAACACTTGTAGCCAAAGCTATCTCGTATGCATAGTAGCCTGCACTTAGTACTACACATGCGACTAATTATCCAGTACACGTAGTAGCCTGCACTTAGTACTACACCGTGACCTAACCATCTGATACACGTAGTAGCCTGCACTTAGTACTACACACGTGATCAAAGTTATCGGGTACGCATAGTAGCCTGCACTTAGTACTACACATGCTACCAATTATCCGGTACACATAGTAGCCTGCACTTAGTACTACACACGTGACCTCACAATAGATCATTCGTTTCGTTTCTATTCCGAAGGCTCAACCGGGAAATTCCTCACTTTCCAACCTGTTACAATTTATTTATAGTCTTTTTTCAATTTGCTATTTACAACAAATAATCATTCTATAGGTAGCCACATTTCATATGATAATAAAATATAATAAAATAAAAAGAATCGATAAATTATTTACGTACAAACTTACCTCGGATCCAGAAATGGCAATTTACCATTCTAGTCCATGCCCTTGTATTTTCCCAATTTAAGCCCAAATCTCGATTTCCTTGATCTAGAATATCACACTTAGCCTACTAATTAGTCACTCATATGGGTCTAAAAATCATATCTTTACAAATTTGTATTTTGACCCCTAAAGTTTTGCATATTTGCACTTTTGCCCTAAGGTTTGGAAATTAAACTTCTTCCTATTTTCTTATGTTTTATGAAACGCTGATCATTTTTCCCTTCTATGGCAACATCAAATTCTCACTCTAACATGTACTTATGAACATTAGGTATTTTTACCGATTATACTGTTTTACTCGTTTTCACGTAAAATCGCTTAGCAAAAGTTGTTTAACACAATTTCAAGCTTCATATTCTACCATTAAACATCAAAATACATGCATATCATTCATGGGTAAATTTTTAAACATAAATCCTAGCTCAAAATAATGGTAGAAATGAGCAGATCATGTTACCGGGTTTTCAAAAATACATAGAACATTAAAAACGGAGCTCAAAATCACTTATTATTAAGCTTGGAAGCTTGGCTAAACCCTAACCATGGCTGATCTTGGTACAGTCTGCTGTAGCAAGAAGAAAGGGACACATTTGGAGTTTAAAATTTGTCTTTTAATTCATTTTACCCCTAAATGACCAAAATGTCCTTTTTACTATTCTTTCAAATTTTACCCAATCAAGGCCATTTTTGTCCAACAAGTTATACAATGGTTTAATTATCATTTAAGGACCTCCCATTTAAAATTTCATAACAATTTGATACCTCTAACATGTAGAACTCAACTTTTGCACTTTTTACAATTTAGTCCTTTTTACTAAATTGAGTGCCCAAACATCGAAATTTTTGAACGAAATTTTCACAAAATCATTTCGTGAAATCGTAGACCATACAAATATAATAAAATTGAAATTTTTCTTATCGGATTTGTGGTCCCGAAACCACTATTCGAACTAAGCCCAAAATCAGGATGTTACACTATTAACAATAAAATAAATCCTAAAGTATAGGCGGCCTAATAAATGAAGGTTTTATCCTGACTCAAAGTAACGACCACGGTTTTCTTAAAATTAGATTAGTTAGTCTTCTTAGCCATTCCAGTGGCTAATTTAGTCTTTTCAATTTGGTTATAACATCCAAGCCAAGTTAGGGAGGCTACAAAGAGACTTAAGAGCTTACCATCTTACTGAATCCTTCTCTTTCCAAACTTGAGTCTCACATTAATCACCCCATACAGAGCTTCCATAACCTCTTCTTTTTCAAAGCAACCCAAGAAGATGTTACAAATGAGAAGGAATTTATAAACTAAATGAGAAGAATTCCTTTCTCTCTCTTTTACACACACACACACACATCTTGATTTTGCACAATCTCTATAGTCCATCGTAGCCATCAATCGCTAATTATTCTATCCCCCACTAAGGGACCAACCGGTTTCAATCTAACCAAACAATGATTGAAATCCAACTATTTTCAATCTAGCCATTTAAATTTTTGAATATTTTGGTAGAATCCACCATCTTGATACTTTGCTCAATTAACTCCCAATTCTCCTACAAATTCGGGTTTATATAAACTAGGTGTGACAATGGTCGTGCTTAAATGAGCAAATATGAGATTTCATACTCATTTGTTTATTTTAGTCTACTTGGGATTCAAGGAATAAAAGATTAGACCATACAAGTGTGATTGTTTCATAACTTGTGGTGAATCTGAATATCATGGACAAATGAATATACCGTATGATGATATTATCACATAAAAGTTATTTTAAACCATGACCACCTCATTGTTCTTCACTTTCCATAACTCCCAAAGTAACATAATCAAGCTGGCTAAGGCATACCTGTTCAATTTGCACATAGCAAACTTAATCCAGCTATCAGTAGACATAGGGATGTCTAAAATTGAGATTTTTTCTTTTTTTTTTTTACAAATGGCCATAAAACCTTGTCATGTACTGTTTTTAAGGGTGTTTTACCTCTTGCTTAATAAAATTCATCTTTGCTTAGCCAAAAAAAAAAGGCGTAATGTTTAATTTTATAGTTACTTAATCTCTATTTTTTCTATATATATTTAATTTATTTCAAGCTATACTATTTTAAGATTCGACACTAAAAAGAATTCTTTATGGTACCTATTGAAATTAATGGGAAGAAATGACAACAATAAAATTTGAACCTAATTTTTTAGATATAAATGTGTTATAATTTTTAATTTATAAAACTCAACAACAATAAATTTTATATTTTCTTATTAATAAAGTAGTATCATGTATAAATTTATTCTTTTTTATCAAATAAATTTTGTTATTTGATAATATATAAAATGAGAAAAATATGAATTTTGTGTGTATACGTATGCGTATATATCACAAGTGATCAATTAAATGTATACAAATTAAAAAAAAAACACACAGAAATCTATTTATATAACATTAAAAAAAGTAATGAGAAAAATAAAAATATGATAAAATAATAATCAAACCAAAAAAAAAAGAAAGAAAATCAAAGTCTATCTAACTGGACGCAATGGCAACACAACTTTCCTTGGTACATTTTTTTTTCCAGAATTTAAATTATTTTAAATAATTTAAAATTTGCAATATATATAAAAGAAACAACCCTTTACTTTTAACCTTTTGTTCTGTATTACTGTTTACGAGTAGGGATGATGATATCACCACCAATTAGTGGTGAATTCGAGGGAAGCGCTGTCAGATGCGGAAATTTTTTTATTTATACCATTATATAATATATAAAATTTTAAATTAACAATGATAATTTTTTTAAAAAATTATAAAAATTAAATTATTAAAATATTAAAATAATATATTTTATTATCATAAAAATATACTATTTAATTCTAATTCTTAAAATTTTTTTCAGACTTCACCCTCTTACTAAACCCTAGATAACAAAAGCTGGTAAGTAACAACAAAGGTGAGAGAATGAAGAATTATTTTATTACATAAGTAAACTCCTGACAATGGCTGCTTGGTCTTTATCAGTGTCTATGGAAGCTAACAGCTGGGATAAGCGGTCGCTTAGGTCCTCTACCTCTTTGTGTAAGTTTCTTATATAATCGCAAGTCTCTTGTAAGACCTTGGAAGCTGATGCCTAAAGAAAAATTAAGAAAAAGAATTATTAAAAGCAAGATTAATTTTGAAGAGTAAAAACATTTGATTGTGAGATCTAAACAGAATGCATGCTATAAGGGAACAACTTGAGACCCACATCTCATATATGCTCGACAACATGTAACGAGAACCGCACATAGTCCAACTAATGACTTCAACTATTTCTATTCTTGTATTCAGAAAAATAAGAGAGAAAAAACCAAATAAAATATGATACGAAGTTGGTTGATTAATCGATTAAAGAGAGGATTATTTGGTTAAATTGATTTTTCTAATTTTTTTTAAAATCTCATTGCTAGAATTATGTACAAATGGGAGGCAACAGAAAAGAAACAAAAAGATGAAAGAAATGTTGGTTTTTTGTTAGGTGGAAGGAGAGTTCTGGGGGTGCACCTTGTGGGAGCGCCTTGCACAAAGCTCAGGGATAAGCTGTTGCAATTTGGATACAAGATGGGTGATTTGATCATCGCTGATGCTGGAAACACCTGAACCTGATCTTCTGCCTGACATTGTTGACGGGGTGTTGTTTTGTCAGAAATGTCTATCTCTCTCTATATATAGATCTATGAGAAGTGAAGTTGAGGAAAGGGCAAAGAGACGATGTTAAGGAGGGAGATGAGTAAGCTTTGGTGGTGAAGAGACAAATTGCATGGAAGGAAGCAGCGGGCTATGGCTCTGATTTATATAGGCTAACTCACCCTAATCATTTCCTTTTTTCTCTCTTTTTTCTTTTCAAATGTGTGTGCTTGAACGTACATAAAAGGAAAAAACAAAAGAAAAAGGGGAATTACAGTTCATGCGTCTTGGATAGGGATAGACAACAACCCTCCTGTGCCCCTCAAAATTACGCCTTGTCTTTTTTTATTATTATTTTCTTTTAGTTGTAATTCCTTTTTTTTTTAAGTGTTTTTCTGAAAATTTTGGATGAAATTGTAATTAAATTTTCAAATCATATTTGGATAGGATAAATATTAAAATTAATAGAATATAATAAATAAAATTTAATCCAAGTCATCAATTTTTATAGTTGAAGATTTAGCTATTTCGAGTTTCGACAAGTTAATTATTAAATTAACTTTTCTTTTTCAAGTTAAATTTAAATTTTTGAATTTGAAAAGAGAAATACATTTTATTTTGTTAAATTAAATTTATGAACCTTTTTTGATAAAAAAATATAACTTAGTTTTGAAATTATATTAATGGTAAAAGACTTAAAATTAATAGAAACTAAAACAACAAAAAAGAAGTTAAAGTCAATTCATAATAAATTTTTAATTCATGAAAAATATAAAAATAGTAAAAAATTACGTCATAGTTTAGTAGGTTGAGTTTTGATAAATTGATTGTTAAATTAAATCTAAAATATTAAACTAATTAACTTTTTCACCGATTAAGTTTTAATATGGGTAAATTATAAAAATAAATTTTTTTTATTTATTTTATGTTATATTTTAGTAACTTAGGTTTGAAATACTATATTTTAGTCACTTACATTATCGCATTGTGACATTTTAGTCATTGAGCTGTTAATTTCTGCTAATGGTGTAACAGTAAGATGACGTGACACGTTAAATAATTATTTTAAATAAAAAATTTAGGTTAATTTATATAATTGGTCCCCATATTTTTTCGTTTTGAGCAATTTAATTTTTTTCTTTATTTTCTATTCCCTTCTGCTTCTCCCCATGTTTTCCTCCATTCTCCATACCTTTTAACGTAGTTTTTCTATATTTTCTATTTGCTAAAACTTTTTTTTTATATTTGGATGCTTAACATGTTTCAAAGAAAGATTCAAACAAGCTGGAATTCACCATTTGTACCTCTTCTTTCAATTTCTATCTTTATGTTCATCTTATTCAATTTGCTTCTCAATTTTTAATCTTTTAGGGTCTTTGATTTGAATAAGGCTTAATATATAAACCTCTGCACCAAATGTACCTAGACTACCACCAATCTTCACACTTCACATCTTCTTCTTTTACAAATCATACCAGACAAATTTTTGGCTATTAATCTCCTCCAAAACCTTATCAAGCTGTTTGGAATAAGCTAATGGCTTTAAAAACGTTAATGTGGTAATTGTTCTAGTTCTTTAAATGGAAAGAAACTTAGTCCAAGATTGTTTTACTCTATATTCCTTCATTGTCTAAACATCAATTATCTCTTGGTCATAATTACAAACAACACATACACGCCCTTCCAGGGCTGCCGCATCTAACAGATAGTTCTTATTGGCACATTCGGGTTGAAACACTTCAATAAACTCCTCATTTCCAAGATCGAAACCCACAATCCTATTCCTCAGTCCCAATTGAATTCTTGGAGGCATCACCCAATGTAAAACCCCACCAACAAGCACACCATAGCCTCGCCTTTGCGTTAGATGGCAGAAAAATTGATACATAAACCCAAGATAATGGGGGAGCTTAGTGATTTTCCTCCGAGAGTCATTCTTTAAACTATAAATCTTAAACTCATAATCGTAAAATATACCTTCATCATCTTCATAGTCACTTTTATTGAACTGTACCATCCTCACAACCTTGTAATCATTGGTTCTTTTAACGTAGCTTTTTTTTTAAATTTGTTTTGAATATAAATAATTCAATTTATGTTTAGATTTAATTAAGGATATGATTTTTTATATTGATTAGTTAGATCCAATTTTAGTTTCAAAAATAGGTTATATCAAATCGATATTTGATTAAGAATGATTGTTATTCGGCTTTGAGTGAAATTCAATTTAGGAATCATGTAAAAGAAACAACGACTTGGTTTATTTAGTGGGCAAAGATGATGTTTATGTAGTGAAGAATATCGGAAGAGAGAAAAAGAAAAGGGGAAAAAGAAAAGAAAAATAAAGAAATAAAAAGAAAAAATTAAATTGTTAAAAAAAAAGTATAAGGACTAGTTTTAACAAATGAAAAACATAGGGAACTACATTAAAAGATATGGAGAAGGAAGGAAAACAAAGGGAGAAACGAAATAGAATGGAAAATAAAGAAAAAAAAAGGAAAGTTAGAAGAATATAAAAAGAAAAAAATTAAAATGCTCAAAATAAAAAAAATAGGGACCAATTGTAGAATTTAACCTAGAATTTTCATTTAAAATGATAACTTAATGTGCCACGTAAGCTTACCGTTACATGTTAACTACAATTAACGGCTCAGTGACTAAAATGTTACAACACGATAACGTAAGTGACTAAAATGTAACATTTCAAACATAATTAACTAAAATGCAACTTGAGACAAACAAAAGTGACTATTTTAGTAGTTTACCTTTTTTATATTTATTTTTTTAGGTGAGTATTTGATAAACTGATCATTTATATTTTTTTAATTTCTTATTTAAAAAAAATTTCTACTAAAATTGAAAAATATAAATAACATGTGACACCATTTTGTTTTGGGGCATTATTTAAGGGTAAGGGATTTCAATTCGTTGGATAAAATAGTAAAATACATTGTATTAAATTTAAATTATTTTATTAAAAGAGATAATTATAAATTAGGAAAAGTTAGTTTTTGAAAATGATAAAATCAACATAAAACACATTTTAATTTTATAAAAAAAAAGAAAGGACGAAAAGGACAAAAAAAAAAAAGGAAAAGGGATCCTGACCTACAAAGCTTAGGGTAAATAAGCAAGTGGAATAAATTAAAAAGGGCAAACGTGATGGATAAATCACCCCAAACTAGGCACAACCTCACATTCTCTTAGCACTTCCTATCATTTGAATTTTAATACCTACATTTCTATCTCCATGTTCTTTACACCCAAAAAATTTGAATCATGGGATTTTTTTTAAAACCTGAAATGTTTATAAAATTCATATGAACTAATATATAATATTTTTTATTTTCCACTTTATAGTTTATTTTTTAAAAATATTTTTTTTGTCACTATTAAACATTTGGAATAATTAAATTTAAGTTTTAAACATTAAAAAGTGTTCACAGAATCAACATACAACTAGTAATTTTATTTTACAAAAATAAAAATAATTTAATTACTTATTGTTATCATGAGAATACAATATATCAAATTTTCAAACACATGATTCACAATAATCACACTAACAATACAATTTCTAAATAAAATTGTTTAATTTTTAATCAATATTCAAGAAAATCATGATTATAAATACAATCAATTCTAACTTCTTGAAGGAGTTGTATTAGTCAACCTTTAACAATTACTGTCCAGTCACGATGTTAGGAATCTCATAAAAAATTAATATCCCATAATTATTTAATAAATAAACAATTAAATATTGCATAAAAATCCTAATTGATCACAAAAAAGCTACAATCCTTATTTTCTAGAGATAAATCAATGAAGCTTAAAAAAAAGTTGTTATCGAATTAGGGAAACCCACTTGAAATTATCGAAAGATTGAACATTTATTGTCACAACCCGATATATGTACGGTTAAGAATATAGATTAAGCATGAAATGAGTTATAGGCTTAATGATTAAGTGTAGAGAATCCATCCTAGAGACCCAAGTTCAAGCCCCTCTTTCCCTTTTATTTTTATAAATTTTGACAAGCTTTGGGTAATTTACTTGTGCCACCCCTAGGGTTTACAAACCCTAGCTATTTAAGCATATTTTTCCTATTTTGATCTTGACCTCTATTCAAAATTCTAGTAAAATTAACTTTCCACCTTTTTCTTTTCTTTTCCCCTATTCTTGCACCATATTTTCACCTTTGTGCTGTCGAGTCTGTTTCCTTTAATGAATCATCCCCTGTTCATTCGTTTCTAACGGCGTATAGATCTTTCGTCGAATAACATCCGTTATCTTTGCCAAACATAGGTAAGTTCACTTCGTTAATGGTTAGATATTGTATTTCTGTTGTACAATTATCTTGCGTTAATCTTTCAATTCGATTAATCAATCTTTTTCGGATCTTGTCAAAATCTTGACACCAATTGTTAATTCATGTGTATTTGTCATTGAAGGAATGGATCAGGGTGAATCAGATCAAAATTGATCGTGAGGGTTATCAATCGGACTCTTCATGAAAGGTGTGTGTTCTTTACCAAGCGAATCGATGGTAAACCGTGTGTAGATTTAGGGTCACACGGTTCCCCATAAAGGCATGTCGACAACACAAGAGGACCATACGACCATGTGCACTTGTAAATCTTAGTTTAGGTCGTGAATCACATGACCTCGCCTGTTACACGGCCTGCCACACAGTCATAAACCCCCTTCCACACAACGGCCTGACCACAAGACCATGTGACCCTTGTTTTGTAATTTTTCCTAGAAATTTATAATTTGTATAGTTTAGTTCTTCTATGGTCTCCAAATTTTTTTTAGAGTTTTTTACACTCAATTGAGACCCTGATATTATGAATTTTTTGGAATATGTGATCTGATTGACTGAATCATTATTGTTATATTTATGATGTGTGATTGGTACATGCCTCTCATCACTGAGTACTTGATAATCTGTTACTGTTGTCATTGCTTCTGTATTACTGATTGCATGTTTAGCATGCCTACTGCTAATGTTAAACTGATTGCATTGTAAGCATGACTATTGTTTCTATATTGTACTCTTACTAGCATGCCATGTTGCATAGCATGGGGATTGGGATGATTTGAAAGGGGGAAGTACTGACAGTTTTAGATTTGCAAATATTGGTGGTTTATCCACAACTTACAGGCAGTTAATCTGCAATCTTTTTATAAAAAAATTACTAGTGGCTTACCCACAATTTTACTGGTTGTTCATCTATAATTAATGATGGTTTATCCACAATGCGTGTGTAGGGATGGATGAGTTCTAAGAAACTCTTACTATGATATGTAGCCGAGAACTAGTAGGAACCATTATTGTTAAACACGAATTGCATTGACATTCATAAGTATGCTCAAATAATCTGACAAACTCCATATTACTATACGATTATGATTGTTCTTAGAACTGTTAATTTGTATGTCATGTCTACTGTTTTGCACTGATTTTCATGTGCATAGACTCACACTGAGCTTCTTAAGCTTTCCCATTTAATTTCCTTCTTTATAGATAACCTATAAGGTTAGGGCACCGACTCAGCATTTAGAGGGCTTGTCTCAGATAGTTTTTTTTTTCAATAAAAGTATTTTAGACATATTATTTACATTTTCTGTTATTTGGGAATCATATTGTTTTATTTGAACTATGTCATGAGACTTAAATTTTAGGTTAATTTTGGCATGCATGACATTTAAGTTGGTTAGGTTATTGAATATTGGAATTTAATTAAAGATGCCTGAAATATGATTTTTAAATAGAAACCCTGTCGATTATCACTTTTTTGCTGCAATATTATGGATGAGTTTTTGAGTATTAGATAAATGGGAATACAACTTTTGCGAAATTAACATTAAAATCAAATCATTTTTCTTAAAATTTGTATCATTTAGTGAAAAAAGATATCACGCTAAGTTCTTTTTTTCTTTTCTTCAAAGGTAGGCAAATGTTTTAAAAAGGTCCGTTTTAAAACTCTGATAATTTTATTAGGCCATTTCGGTGGCCAATGTAGCCTTTAGAATCTAGCTATAATGTCTAAGTCGAGTTAGGGAGGTTACATTTGGTTGTATTAGAGCCAGGTTGTTCAAAACTTGGATTGTTGATTTTTTTAAAAAGTCTACATGCATGTCTTAAGAAGGGGTATTTTGGGAAAAATTATGCCACAAACTTTTGAAAATGATTTACTTCAAAAAAATTGAACTCGAGACTTCAATGTCGATCCTAACATAGAACTTTGTTTTTCTGAAAACTATAGTCAAACTGATACATGCATGGATGGGGTGGAATTTATTAAATTTCATTCACCAAAGTTGCTAATTTTCAAGTTTAGGAAATCCGCACACTTGTGACAACTTTTTGGATAGGATCTAGGCATTTTTGGGTTGATAAGTCTCATGTCATTCGAAGATCCATCTCTTATCGTCAAAATGCATTTTGAATCACTCGATTTTGAGTTTGGGAGCTCAAGTTATGACCATTTTAGTGAAGACTGCGCGAGCAGAATTTCTTGACGGGATTATGATGGGAATTACAAATTTTAGACTTTTAATTCGAGTTCAAATCATATTGGGTTCGAGTTTTAAGCTTAATTTTTATTATATATGAGCCAAATATGATATTTATTATCTCTTATTATTTTATTATTATTTTAGTACGAATTTTTTATAATAAAACAACTTCTTATTTAGATTAATTAGAGTTTTAGTATAATTTAGAGTTTTATTTGGATGTACTTATCTAACATATATAAAGGCTTCTTCATTATTTATTAAACAGACAATTTTTTTCATTAATAAAGTTTTTAACTCTAGGAGTTTGTTTCTTTGTGCAAGATTTCCTTCTTATGATTTTTAAAAGTAGTTTTCTTTTCGATTTTCTTCAAGGAGTCATGGGAATTCATTCTCTACCCTTCAATTTGCTATGGGTTATTTTGAAGGGTTGATTAGAGCCATTAATTGAGTTTGTTGATATTTATATATCAAAAGGATTTATCCTTTTGTCTATCGTATCCATCAGTTTACCGTTCTATCTTCCACTTTTCTTTAATATATATTTTCACTATTTAGTTATTATTATGAATATTTATCCTTTATTTTTTAAAAATTTTCTTATTTTTCTTATTTCCTTTGTTATTTTCTAAATTTATTTTGTTTCTTCCTTTTAGGTCACATCTAAATCTTTCCTTCTTAAGTCAAACAACTTGAAATCGATCTTTCTTACGCTTCCTCCACTCTTTTTCCCTATCACAAACTTTAGACTAAAAACTGTAAATTTTAGACAATAAACACTTAGGAAAAATAGCTAATGCTTGAACTTCTATTTGAAAAATATAGATTTACTTTAGATAAAAAGACTTCTGATTAATTATCATACTTTTGAAATGTAGATATACTCTAAACTCTAAATCTTCAAGAATTCATTATAAGCACTCGAGGCAGATGTGGTAGAGGTAGGCCACGTAGAGTCGTTGCTGTTGAGCTGCCTACCACTTAAGATGAAACCTCAATTCCTAAGACAAATTACATAGAGGATTCATCTACCATTGGTGGTGAAGGTTATGATAATGGTGATGATGTAGTATCCCAAATGATGTTAAAGGATCTTTAGAGGGTTTTTGGAGCTCAAGCTAGTTTTGAGAATCCTTGATCTGTTACTGAGAGGCTCTGGTCTAATGGGGCTGAATTATTCAAGGGTATCTTTAGAATGACCCCTACTTTGGCAAAGTACTAGATGGAGACTTCTAAAAGGATTCTAGAGGATCTGGACTGTACTCTAGAACAAAAATTAAAAGAAACTGTGTCCTTGTTAAGAGATGAGACCTACCATTGGTGGCAGTCTGTTGTGAGAGGTACAAAGGTTGAACAATTGACCTGAGAATATTTTTAGTAGCCTTTCTAGAAAATGTATGTGGGCACAACGTATGTGAAGACCCACAAACTCGAGTTCATTGAGTTAAAAAAATGAGATAAGACTGTGGTTGAATATGAGGCTAAATTTTTTAGGCTGAGCCGTTCTACTTAGAGTATGGTTGCTACTGAGAAAGATAAATCTGTGATGTTTAAGGATGGACTGCATTAGGACATCAAGATTCAAGTTGCTCCATACCAAGAAAGAGTATTTGAGACTTTAATGGAGAAAACTAAGATTATGGAGGAAATTAAGCATTTGGAACCTGAACAACGGGAGAAAAATAAGGTTCCGATTAAAAAGGATTCTGGTCCCACTGGTTCGACTTTTTGTCCCTTAAAACAAGCCAGAGAGGGTAGACCGTAGCAGGGGGATGTTGTAGCGGGTCCTGGGAGTAGGACTCTAAATTGTACAAATTGTGATAAGCATCATTCGAACGAGTGTTGGAAGAAGTTGGGTTCATTTCTGAGATGTGGGTTGATTGAGCATAGAATAAAAGATTGTTCTTGTTAGGTCGATCAGATACAAGCTCCGACTCAGAATCAGAAAACAAGATAGTTACCTTCGAGGGGCCGAGGTCAGAATAAGGTTGTAAATATTGTTACAACTGGTAGTTAGGGACAACGAGCACTGGGACAACGAGCAAACCAAATTGAAGCTAGACAATCGACTTTGTATATGCCACTAGATGCTGTGAGGACAGAAACCCGTCTAACATCATAGCTGTTACTTTTACCATCCATTTTGTTTCGTATTTTTCCATAATTAATATAGGATCTACCCATTCATATGTTGCTTGTGATATGACTGATAAATTGGGTATTGGGGTAGAGAAAACTGCTAATGATGTTATTGTAGTTAGCATTTTGGGACAATAGGTTGTTGTAAACAAAATCTAAAAGAGATGTAACAGCACGATTTTGGGTCTAGTCGAAACAGTGGTTTTGGGACCACGCATTTGACGCAAAAAAATTTATTTTTTATATTTTTATGGTCTACACTTTTATGGAATGATTCTTTGAAAATTTCATTCGAAAATTTTGACATTTGAGTACTTAATTTAGTAAAAAGGACTAAATTGCAAAAGTGCAAAACTTGAGTTCTATAAGTTAGAGGTGTTTAATTGCTATAAAATTTTAAATTAGAGGTCCTTAGATGGTAATTAGACCATTAGTTTAGTTGGTGAACAAAAATGGATATGAAGTAAGAGAATTTTTATGTTTTAAGTTAGGGGCATTTTGGTCATTTAGTTAATAAATGAATTAATAAGCAAAATAAAAGTCAATTTTTGCTCATCTTCTAGCCCTTGGCTGAAATTTACAAGAGGAAGACATAGCTAGGGTGTTTTCATCTTCCAAGCTCGATTGTAAGTCCGTTCTTGCCTTGTTTTTAATGCTCTTTACATTTTTGAAGCCATTGTAACTCGATCTACCTATTTCTAGCACTAATTTGAGGTATGATTAAGGTCTAGGGTCTGACCCATGTTTGACATGTGTGTATTTTGATGGCTAATGGTAGAAAATCATGTCTGTTGTTGGAAAAACAACTTTTGCTAAGTGATTTTCAGTAAAAATGTCAAAAAAGGACCTATTTGTAAAAGTTACAAAAATGAGTAGTAAAAGTGTGATTGAATGAAAAATGTGGGCTGCTATAAGTATGATAAAGATTTGGCTAGGCTTGGGTAACGAAGAAATTGGATGAAAATCATTTTACAAGCCTAGAGACTAAATTATAAAAATGTGGAACATTAGGGGCAAAAATGTAATTGCCATAATATGATTTTTGGACTGAATTGAACAATGTGTGTATTAAATAAGTTAAATTTGTCATTATAGATCAAGAAAAATGAGGTTCGGACCTAGATCAGGGGAAAAACAAAGTGTTTGATGATTAGGTCAAATTCTACTCTTTTTTTGGTATCGAGGTAAGTTTGTATTTTATATTTATGTTTTAAATTCTTTAATATTGTGTGAATTGTGATTAACTCTTTGGACATATTCGACAAAGTTCCGACAAGCGAGAATTCCCGGTTGAGCTTTAGGAATAAAATAGGATACGTGTGACATGTCACTAGGAACCCATGTGTTTATATGATTTGGGTGCTAGTCCCATACGTCCTACCAGTGGCTGGGTATGTCGACATATGTTGCTGATACCTGATAGCTTGTGTGAGCAGCACTGTATAACTACGTCCTGATTAATAACTTGTGTGAGAAGGCCTGTGAATAGCTCAAAAATGAGCATATATGTATTATAAGATGTGAAGTAGCTTTGGCTACATATATGGAACTTATGTGCAAGATTTTCAAGTATTCATTAATATTCCAAGTGTTCAACGGGAATGTCAAAGTTGTGAAAGACTATGGTTATGTTGTGAGTTGGTATAGGTATGTACGTAAAACTTATACATAATGAGCTTGATATGTGATGAAACCTTGGTAAGGTGGTGATTGAGTAAGTTATGACTATAAGATTTTAATAAACTCCATGTCAAATTTCATTATGTTAATTGTATGTTTAATGTGTGGCTATGATGCTTATTATTTGCATAAGAACTTACTAAGCTTTATAGCTTACTCCTTTCCTTTCCCTTGTATTATAGTGTCACCAAGCTAGCTCGGGGATCGGAGACTACCAAAGATCCACTCACACTATCAACAATTATTTTGGTACGAATGATTTCAACATTTTGAGTTATGCCATGTATAGGGTACTTGGTCATTTTGTTATGTGTCATAATTGATTTTGCCAAATGTGTTGGCTATTATAGGTTGAAAATTCATTTTGTATAAGGCCATTTGAAATTGGCTACTATTGGTATAAGTAATCTATATGATGGTATCTTTCATGGACGTGAGATTTTACTTGAGTTGAGTTGGTAAGAATGTGATGTTTGTGTATGATAAATGGTAGAATGTGAATGATATGTTGATGTCTTGGTTGTGGCTAATTTGGTTGTATGTAAAAGCTTGAATTGGTACTATGTTGTGTTATGCAGGTGTGTGCATCAAAGGGTGGCAAAATGGCTTGGTAAATAGCCTTATTTTTGTCTACACAGGTAGACACACGGGCGTGTGTCTAGGCCCTGTGCTACACACGGTGTACCCCACGAGCATGTGTTTGGGCCGTCTGTCCACCCTAATTTTTGTAAAAACAGAATGCTTAGGATTGAGCACACAGGAAAGTGTCTCAGCCATGTGGATGACACAGCCTTAGGCACGGGCGTGTGTCCTGGGCGTGTGAAGTCAGCACCTATTTTTTGAAAAATCATAATTTCTAAATTGACCACATGGCCTGGCACAAGGGCGTGTGACTTGGCCGTGTGTCTTCAATTTGTTCTTGGGTGAAAGACAGAGGGTTACAAGGGTGTGTCCCATATCCACACGGGCGTGTGACCCCTTTTTGGTGAAAATATTTTCTAAGTGTTGTAGAATTTTCTAAAGTTTTCGGTTTAGTCCCAAACCACTTCCAAAGCATGTTTTGGGCCTCGTAGGCTCATATTTGGGACTTTATGAGGGAATGCAAAAAGTTTTAATTCAGACGCAAATTGATGACTCAGAATTGTATGTAAGTTTGTGTAATAAGTCCGATAATGCCTCGTACCCGATTTTGGCATCGAATACGGGTAAGGGGTGTTACATTTAGTCATATCAGAATTACGGTTTAGTTGATTCTCGGACTAACGTAGTATGTGTAAGAGTCTAGCTATACATGCCATATATAAATTGTGATAGTGTGATGACTCTTAACAATTTTAAACTGTGTTTTCATATAGTAAATGGATCCCGACTGAGCTCCCGCTCAAGGGGCAGCGCCATCTAAAAATAGACCTCCCACGGTTAGTTAAGGAGGAAGGGCTAGAGAAGCCTTCCTCCACATGATGAATGAGTGGTATTTGGAGTTTTTTGAAACAAATCCAAATGCTCAACATCCTTCATCCCCTCTTCATCCCCAACCGATTCCTATAGTTCCTCAAGGTGTGGATTTCGTAAGACAGAATGAGCCTCCGGTTGATAAGGTTCAAAAGCAAAAAGCTGAGGAATTCAGGGCTAATACAAATGATGACCTCGAGAGAGCCGAGTTCTGGCTTGAGAATACTATCAGGGTATTTGATGAGTTATCATGTACACCCGAAGAATGCCTAAAATGTGCTATATCATTGTTGAGGGACACAACATATCACTGGTGGAAGACACTAGTATCTATGGTATCGAGAGAGAGGGTTACATGAGAATTCTTTCAAGAGGAATTTTGAAAGAAACATATCAGTCAACGATTCATCGATCAGAAACGTAAAGAATTTCTTGAGCTGAAATAGGGTCGAATGTCAGTAATAGAATATGAGCGAGAATTTGTCAGGCTCAGTAAGTATGCCCGAGAATGTGTTTCCTCCGAAGCTATTATGTGTAAAAGGTTAAAAGATGGACCGAATGAGGACATCCGATTGTTAGTTGGAATCTTTGAACTAAAAGAATTTGTTGTGCTAATTGAGTAAGCTTGCAAAGCCGAAGAGCTATAAGCAAAAAGAAAAAAAAGCTGAAAGTGAGGCTACAGATACAAGAAAAAGGCCTATGAGTAAGTCATTTCAATCTCAGTCAAAGAAATCTAGAAAAATGAATTCTCGTTCAAATGTATCAGTTGGGTATTCGTACAGAGACCATGGGAAACAATATTTGAGTTTTAAATCTCAAGCCACTTCAATGGAAAGTGTGGGTAATGTTAAGTCTAACAGACCCGAATGTCGGCATTGTGGAAAAAAACATCCCGGCAAATGTAGGATGAATGACCGAGCTTGTTTCAAGTGTGGTTCTCAAAAGCATTTTATCTGAGATTGTCTTGGGATGGCTGAGAAAGTACAATTTCAAAGTGCAAGGTCGAGTAACACTACCAATAGAGGTAGGCCACTGAGAAATACCGAGAATGAAATTGGAAGAAAATGTGTGATGTAAGATACAGCTGTAGATCTGAGGCCCAAGTACCTCCTAGAGCCTATGCCATTCGTACTTGTAAGGATGCGTCGTCTCCTGATGTGATATCTGGTACATTTTCTCTTTATGATACTAATGTTATTGCGTTAATTGATCGTGGATTGACTCATTCTTATGTTTTTGTGAATTTGGTATCTAGTAAGAGTTTTCCTGTTGAGTCTACTAAATTTATGATTAAATTGTCAAACCCTTTAGGCAAATATGTACTAGTTGATAAAGCTTGCAAGAATTGTCCTTTGATGATTTGAGGTCACTATTTTTCGGCTGACTTAATGTTGTTTCCATTTGATGAATTCAATGTTATTTTAGGTATGGACTGGTTGACACTGCATGATGCCATAGTAAATTGTAGACAAAAAACTATTGAATTGAAATGTGAAAATGGTGAAGCTCCGATGAATCAAGGGAACTGCCTATGGTGATTTCGTCTAAGTCTGCTCAGAGGCATGTAAGGAAATGTTGTGAAGCTTACCTTGCTTATGTGTAGAATACAAAGATGTCTGAATTGAAAATTGAATCAGTGCTAATAGTTTGTGAATATCCGGATGTGTTCCCAGAAGAGTTGCCAGGGTTACCACCAGTTAGAGAAGTGGAGTTTGCTATTGATTTAGTACCTGAAACTTCACTGATATCGATTTCTCCATATAGGATGGCTCTGACTAAATTGAAAGAATTGAAAGCTCAGTTGCAAGAGTTTACAGATAAGGGTTTTATGAGACCAAGTTTTTTTCCCTGGGGTGCTCCAGTGTTATTTGTAAAGAAGAAAGACGGATCTATGAGGCTTTGTATCAATTACCGACAACTCAACAAGGTGACTATAAAGAATAATTATCCTTTGCCTAGGATTGATGACTTGTTTGAGTTAAAAGGAGCAACGGTATTCTCGAAGATTGATCTGAGATCTAGCTACTATTAGTTGAGAGTTAAAGAGTCGGATGTGCCAAAAACTGCTTTCAAGACAAGGTATGGGCATTATGAATTTCTTGTTATGCCTTTTGGACTAACTAATGTACCTGTTGTTTTTATGGACTTGATGAATCAAATTTTTCAACCGTATTTAGATAAGTTTGTGGTTGTGTTCATCGATGACATTCTGATTTATTATCGAGACGAGTTCGAGCATGCCGAGCACTTGAGAACTTTATTGCAGACATTGAGGGGTAAGAAATTATTTGCTAAATTCAGTAAAAGTGAGTTTTGGCTCCGAGAAGTTGAATTTTTGGGACATATCATTTCAGGTGATGGTATTCAGGTTGATCTAAGTAAAATTTCAACAATAATTGATTGGAAACTGCCAAGGAATGTATCTGAAGTTAGAAGCCTTTTGGGTTTATCCAGTTATTACCGACGTTTTGTCAAAGGATTTTCGATGATTGTTACTCCTATGACCAAGTTGATGCAAAAAGATGTAAAATTTGAATGGTCTAAAAAATGTTAACAAAGTTTTGAGAAGTTGAAAGCATTACTGATTGAAGCACCGATTTTAGTACAACCTAAATCGGGAAAAGAATTTTTAATTTATAATGATGCTTCATTGAATGGTTTGGGTTGTGTGTTGATGTAAGAGGGCAAAGTGGTAGCTTACACCTCGAGGCAGTTGAACCAAACGAGAAGAATTATCCGACACACGATTTGGAATTGGCCACCGTCATTTTTGCTTTGAAAATTTGGCTTCATCATTTGTACGGTGAGAAATGTCATATTTTTACAGATCATAAGAGTTTAAAATATTTGATGACTTAGAAAGATCTGAACTTGCGACAACGGAGATGACTCGAATTACTAAAAGATTATGATCTAGTGATTGACTATCATTCGGGAAAGGTGAATGTAGTTGTAGATGCCTTGAGCAGAAAGTCCTTATTGGCTTTGAGAGCTATGGATACGAGATTTACTTTGTCTAATGATAGTTCAATTTTGGCCGAGTTGAGTGCTAGACCGGTATTTCTTTAGTAAATTTATAAAGCTTAGATAAATGATAGTGAATTGCAAGCTAAAAGAGTTCAGTGTGAATTGGCCAGTGATTCAGACTTTCGGATTATTTCAGATGATTGCTTGATGTTCCGAGATAGAGTATGTGTACCAGAAAATGACGAACTTATTTAGAAAATTCTACACGAGGCACATGTGGTTGTTTATTAGTTCATCCAGGTAGTACGAAAATGTATAATAATTTGAAGAGATTGTACTAGTGGTCAGGTATGAAACGAGGTATTTCAGAGTTTGTTTCGAGATATTTGATTTGTTAACAAGTAAAAGCCGAACACCAAGTGCCTTAGGGATTACTTCAGCTAGTGATGGTACCTGAGTGGAAATTTGATAAAATTACGATGGACTTCATGACGGGTTTGCCTTTGACTTCGAAAAGAAAGATGTCATCTGGGTTGCTATTGATAGATTGACAAAATCGGCTCACTTTATTCATGTACGTACTGACTACTCACTTGATAAGTTAGCTGAATTGTACATTTTTGAGATTGTGATATTGCACGGAGTACTTATTTTTATTATTTAGGATAGAGATCCAAGGTTTACTTCGAGATTTTGGAGGAAGTTACAAGAGGCTTTGGGTACAAAGTTAAATTTTAGCACTGCGTTTCATCCGCAAATCGATGGTCAATCCAAAAGAGTAATTTAGATTCTTAAAGATATGCTCCGATGTTGTGTTCTAGAATTCGAAGGTAGTTGGGAGAAATATCTACCAATGGTTGAATTTGCTTATAATAATAATTTTCAGTCGAGTATAAAGATGGCACCGTAAAAGGCATTGTATGGCTGCAAGTGTCGAACTCCGTTGTATTGGATAGTGCTTAGTGAGAGACAGATTCACGGGGTTGATTTGGTTAGAGAAACAGAAGAAAATGTAAAGGTAATCCGTGATTGCTTGAAAGCTACTTTAGATCGATAAAAGTCATACGCATATTTGAAAAGAAAAGAGATAGAATTTCAGATTGGTGATAAAGTATTTCTGAAGGTATCTCCGTGGAAGAAGATTCTGAGATTTGGCTGTAAAGGCAAGTTAAGTCCACGTTTCATTGGGTCGTATGAGGTTATTGAAAGAATAGGGCCAGTGGCATATCGGTTAGCTTTACCGATAGAGTTGGAAAAGATTCTTAATGTGTTTCACGTTTCATGTTGCGACGATACCATTATTGCCCCTCACATGTGATTTCTCTGATAGAGATTGAGATACGACCTGATATAACTTATGGTGAGGAACCGATCAAGATTTTTGCCTGGGAAGTTAAACAGTTAAGAAATAAAAGTATAGCCCTAGTGAAAGTCTTGTGGCAACGACATAGGGTTGAAGAGGCTACGTGGGAACTTGAGGGAGCTATGAGAAAATAGTATTCAATATTATTTTCTGGTAAGATTTTCAGGGATGAAAATCCCTAAAGGGGGAAGAGTTGTAATAGCCCGATTTTGGGTCTAGTCGGAACAGTGGTTTCGGGACCATGCATCTAATGCAGAAAAATTTATTTTTCTTATATTTTTATGGTCTACTGATCTATGAAATGATTCTGTGAAAATTTCGTTCGAAAATTTTGATGTTTGAGCACTCAATTTAGCAAAAAAGACTAAATTGCAAAAAGTGCAAAACTTGAGTTCTATAAGTTAGAGGTGTTTAATTGCTATGAAATTTTAACCTAGAGGCCCTTAGATGGTAATTAGACCATTACTTAAGTTGGTGGACAAAAATGGACATGAAGTAAGAGAATTTTTATGTTTTAAGTTAGGGGCATTTTGGTCATTTGGATAATAAATGAATTAATAAGAAAAATAAAAGCCAATTTTCTCATATTCTACCTCTTCGTCGAAATTTACAAGAGGAGGATATAGCTATGGTTTGTTCATCTCTCAAGCTCGATTGTAAGTCCGTTCTTGCCTCGTTTTTAATGCTCTTTACATTTTTTAAGTCGTTGTAACTCGATTTACCTATTTCTAGCACTAACTTGAGGTATGATTAAGGTTTAGGGTTTGACCCATGTTAGACATGTGTGTATTTTGATGGCCAATGGTATAAAACACATGTTTGTTGTTAGAAAAATAACTTTTGCTAAGTGATTTTCAGTAAAAATGTAAAAAAAAGGACCTATTTGTAAAAGTTACAAAAATGAGTTGTAAAAGTGTGATTGAATGAAAAATGTGGGCTGGTATGAGATGATAAAGATTTAGCTAGGCTTGGGGAATGAAGAAATTGGATGAAAATCATTTTACAAGCCTAATGACTTAATTATAAAAAATATGAAACATTAGGGGTAAAAATGTAATTTTTTCATAATATGATTTTTCAATTGAATTGAACAATGCGTGTATTAAATAAGTTAAATTTTTCATTATAGATCAAGAAAAATGAGGTTCGGACCTAGATCAGAGGGAAAACAAAGTGTTTGATGATTAGGTCAAATTCTACTTTTTTTTTGTACGGAGGTAAGTTCGTATGTAAATAATGCATTGTTATATTTATGTCTTACATGCTTTAATATTGTATGGATTGTGATTAACTCTTTGGACGTATTCGACAAAGTTCCGACAAGCGAGAATTCCCGGTTGAGCCTTAGGAATAGAATAGGATACAAGTGACATGTCACTAGAAACCCATGTGTTTATGTGATCCAGGTGCTGATCTTGTACGTCCTGCCAGTAGCTGGGTATGCCGGTATATGTTACGGATACCTGACAGCTTGTGTGAGCAACATTGTGTAGTTACGTCCTGACTGACAGCTTGTGTGAACAGGCTCGTAAATAGCTCAAAAGCGAGCATATATGTATTATAAGATATGAACTAGCTTTGGCTACATATATGACACTTATGTGCAAGATTTTCGAGTATCTATTAATATTTCGAGTGTTCAATGGAAACGTCAAAGTTGTGAAAAACTATGGTTATGTTGCGAGTTGGTGCAGGTATGTATGTAAAACTCATACGTAACGAGCTCGATATGTGATGAAACCTTGGTAAGGTGGTGATTGAGTAAGTTATGATTATAAGATTTTAATAAACTCCATGTCAAATTTCATTATGTTTGTTATATGTTTAATGTGTGGCTATGATACTTATTATTTGCATAGGAACTTACTAAGCTTTATAGCTTACTCCCTTCCATTCCCTTGTATTATAGTGTCACTAAGCTAGCTCAGGGATCAGAGACTGTCGGAGATCCACTCACACTATCAACAATTATTTTGGTACCAGTGATTTCAAAATTTTGAGTTATGGCATGTATAGGGGACTTGGTCATTTTGTTATGTGTCATAATTGATTTGGCCAAATGTGTTGGCTATTATTGGTTGGAAGTCCATTTTATATAAGGCCATTTGAAATTCGCTACTATTGGTATAAGTAATCTATATGGATGTGGGATTTTACTTAAGTTTAGGTTGTAAGTATGTGATGTTTGTGTATGATAAATGGTAGCATGTGAATGATATGTTGATGTCTTGGTTGTGGCTGATTTGGTTGTATGTAAAAGCTTGAATTGGTACTATGTTGCGTTGCGCAGGTGTGTTCATCAAATGGTGGCAAAATGGCTTGGTAAATAGCCTTATTTTTTTCTACACGGGTAGGCACACGGGTGTGTGTCTAGGCCGTGTGTGACACACGGTCTGCCCTACGGGCATGTGTTTGGGGCATGTGTCCCCTGCACCCTAATTTTTGCAAAATAGAATGCTCAAGATTGAGCATACGGGCAGAGACACGAGTGTGTGTCTCAGCCATGTGGATGGCAAGGCCTCAGGCACGGGCGTGTGTCTTGGGCGTGTGAAGTCTGCACCTATTTTATGAAAAATCATAATTTTTAAATTGACCACACAACCTGGCACACGGGCATGTGCCTTGGCCGTGTGTCTGTAATTTGTTCTTGGGTGACAAATAAAGAGTTACACAGGTTGGGGTCACGGGCGTGTGACCCCCTGTTTAGTGAAATTTTTTTTAACTGTTTTAAAATTTTTTAAAGTTCTCGGTTTAGTTCAAAACCACTTCCAAAGCATGTTTTGGGCCTCGTAGGCTCGTATTAGGGACTTTATGATGGTATGCAAAAAGTTTTAATTCAGACGCAAATTGATGACTTAAAATTGTATCTAAGTTTGTGTGATAAGTCCGGTATGCCTCGTACCTAGTTCCGGTGCTGAATACGGGTAAGGGGTGTTACAAAAGATGTCTGTTAGAGGTTCAGGGTGTAGTGTTTTCTGCTGATCTAATGAAATTACCTTTTGGTGAGTTTGATTTAATTCTGGGAATGGATTGTTTGGTTGAAGATCAAGTTAGTTTGGATTGTGCCACTAAGAGAGTGATCTTGAAGATAGTTGAGGGTAATGAGATCGTCATGGTTGGTGAACGACAAAATTATTTATCTAATGTGACCTCTATTATGGTATTAGAGAAACTAGTTCGGAAAGGGTGTGAGGCCTATCTAGCTTATGGGCTAGATATGAGTGCTAGAAGCGCAACTATAGATAGTATCTATTCATTAAAGAGTTTCCATATGTTTTTCCTGAGGAATTGCCAGGGTTACCTCTAGATCGTGATGTTGAATTTGGAATTGAGTTGTTGCTTGTAACTGCTCCAATGTCCATTACTCCCAACTGCATGGCACCTAAGGAGCTTAAAGAGTTGAAAGTCCAACTTCAGGAGCTTCTAGATCATGGTTTTGTAAGACCCAATGTTTTTTCCTTGTAAAGCTTCGATTTTATTTGTTAAGAAGAAGTAGGGTTCTTTAAGGCTATGTATTGATTATCAATAGCTAAATAAGTTGATTGTTAAGAATAAGTATCCACTACTGAGAATCGATGAATTGTTTGACCAGTTTCGAGGTGCAATGATATTTTCTAAAATTGATTCGAGGTTTGAGTACTATCAATTAAAGGTGAATGAATCGGATGTGCCCAAGACTGCATTCAGGACTTAGTATGATCATTACGAGTTCCTTATGATTCCTTTTGGATTAACCAATGCTCCAGCCACATTATTGATATAATGAACAAAGTATTCCACCATTTCTTGATCAATTCATCATTTTTCTTATCAACAAAATTTTGGTTTATTTTAAATCTGAAACTAAATATGATGAACATTTTAGGGCAATTTTGCAAATTCTCCGAGAAAATAAGTTCTATGCGAAACTGAGTAATTGTGAGTTTTGGCTTAAGAAAGTAATGTTTTTAGGTCATGTGGTATCTACTAAAGGTATTCGAGTAAATTCAAAAAAAGATAGAGGCTATTCTAGAATGGAAACAACCAAAAAAAAGTTGTTAAGATCCGAAGTTTCTTTGGTTTAGCTGGGTGTTATCGGAGGTTTATTGAAGGGGTTTCTTTGATTGTTACTCCTTTAACTAAGTTGTTAAGAACAAATGCTCCTTTTAAATGGATGGATGGCCTAACTCAAGCTTCAGTGTTGATTCAACTTGAGTTGGGAAATGAGTATGTAGTGTATAGTGATGCATCTTACATTGGCCTTAGATATGTGTTGATGTGAGATGAAAAAGTAGTAGCCTATGCATTGGGGCAATTGAAACTGCATGAGTGCAACTATCCGACTCATTATTTAGACTTGGAAACCGTGATGTTTGCACTAAAAATCTAGGGGCACTACCTGTATGGTGAGAAGTGCTATATCTACACGGATCACAAGAGTTTTATGCATCTTCTCACCAAAAAAGAGTTGAACTTGAGACAATAGAGATGGATTAAATTATTAAAAGATTGCGATTGTGTGATCAAGTATCATATTGGAAAATCTAATGTTGTGGCGGATGCTCTGAATAGGAGGCAGACAGCTGATTTAAGAGCGATGTTTGCTAGGTTGAGTTTGGTGGATAATGGAGGCTTACTGACATAGTTTCAAGTGAAATCTACATTGGTCAATGAGACTAAGGATAAAAAACCATTAGATGTGTCATAGTTGCCATAGATCAAGTAGGTTAAGGATGGTAAGACTGAGGATTTGGGGTTCAATGTTGAAGGTATTCTGTGTTTTCGAGGGAGGTATTGTGTGCTGAATGATAAAGGTCTGATATAGTCCATTCTTTGGGAAGCACATAGTAACCCTTATGCTATGTATCTTGGAGGGAATAAGATGTAACCATATTTAAGGGAACTATACTGGTGGCCTGGTCTGAAACGAGAAGTGACAGATTTTGTAGTGAACTGTTTGATGTGTTAGCAAGTAAAAGTAGAACACCAATTTAGCAAGTAAAAGTAGAACACCAATTTCCTTCTGGGTTATTGCAACCGATTAAGATTCTCGAGTGGAAATTGAAGCGATTAACCATGGACTTTTTTAATGGGTTACCCTTAGCACTTACTAAGAAATATTTCATTTGGGTAATAGTGGACAGGTTGACTAAGTTAGCTCATTTCTTACCTGTTCATACGGATTACTCACTGTAGATACTAGCTAAGTCATACATTTTAGAGATTGTGAGACTGCATGGGGTACCACTACCGATTATTTCAGATTGATATACCTGTTTTACATCTCGATTTTGGAAGAAGCTATATGAGGGACTAGGTATTCCTTTGGTTTTTAGTACGACCTTCCATCTGCAAATTGATGGACAGTCTGAGTGGGTTATTTCAATCTTGGAAGATATGTTAAGGGGATGCATTATTGACTTCCAAGGTAGTTGGGAGGAGCACTTATATCTGGCTGAATTGTCCTACAATAACAGTTCTCAATAGAGTATACATATGACACCTTATAAGGCTTTGTATGGTCTTAAGTGTCGAACACCACTATGTTGGACTGAGTTGAGTGAAAGGAAAGTTTTGGGTCTGAGGGGAAAATCATATTAATTTAGAACAGATTGAAAATAGGTTCGGATAGACAGAAGTCATATACGGACCTAGAAAGGAAATACATTGAGTACAGTGCCTATGACCAAGTTTTTCTGAAAGTGTCACAATGGAGGAAAGTTTTGAGGTTCAAACAAAAGGGCAAGTTGAGCCTTAGGTTTATTAGATCCTACCGAATTCTTAAGAGGGTTGGTCTAGTGGCGTATCAGTTAGAATAACCTCTTGAATTGGACCGTATCCATGACGTGTTTCATGTTTCCATATTGAGACGGTACCGATCTAACCTTCTCACATTATTTGAATCGAGGAGATTGAGGTGAGACCTGATTTATCCTTTGAAGAGGAGCCTGTAGAAATTCTAGATCGTGTTGTAAATGTTTTGAGGTGGAAATGAACTCTATTGGTTAATGTTTTGTGGTAGAACCATGGAATTTAGGAGGCCACGTGGAAACCAGAAGACTCGATTCATCAATAAGATCTTTATCTGTTTGGATCAGGTAAATTTCGAAAACAAAATTTCTTTTAAGGAGGGGAGAGTTGTCACACCCTGATATATGTACGGTTAAGAATATAGATTAAGTAAGAAATAAGTTATAGGCTAAATGGTTAAGTGTAGATGATCCATCCTAAAGACCGAAGTTGAAGCCCCTTATTCCCTTCTATTTTTGTGAATTTCGACAAGCTTTAGGTAATTTACTTGCACCACCCCTAGGGTTTACAAACTCTAGAGATTAAAGCAGCTATTTCCTATTTTGATCATGAAATTTCCCCTTTTCAAAATTCTAGTAAAATTAGCTTTCCACCTTTTTCTTTTCTTTTTCTTTATTCTTGCACCATATTTTCACCTTTGTACTATCGAATCCTTTTCCTTTAATGAACCGTCCCCTATTCATTAGTTTCTAGTTACGTTTAGATCTATCGTCAAATAGTATCCATTATCTTTGCCAAAGAACAGTAAGTACATTTCATTTTAATGGTTAGATCTTGTATTTTTGTTGTACAATTATCCCATGTTAATTTTCGATTCGATTAATCCATCTTTTTCAGATCTTGTCAAAATCTTGATACCAATTGTTAATTCATGTGTATTTTTCATTGAAGGAATGGATCAGGGTGAATCAGATCAGAATTATTTATGAAATTACTTGTAAAACACTTTGGTAAGGTAAAAATAATTTGGCTTTAAAAGATGGTCAAAAACTACTTAAAAACTAAGTAAATGATTAAAAATAAAACAAAAGAGTTCTAATGCACGATTTCAAATAAGATTTAATCAAGGTAACATACTTGTGCTAGATTAATCATATTCCTTTAACTTAGAATTATTAAACTCATGTTTACACTGTTACGAATAAATTCACAGCAACCCAGTAATTTGCTAACTTATGAACAAATTTACATACAAAAATCCATTCATCTCTTGACATATCCCTATGTCAATTCAACCGACTAAACAGATTCTAGCAAGCAAACATGTTATTGCACATATATACTTATTAAATTGAACCAATCTCTTGCATATCCCTATGTCAATTCAAATGATTAATTAAATCTAATAAGCATATAAAAGACTTTGTGAAGTAACAAGGCATCCCTACCTTGAAACAAATTAATCACAATAATCTTGCAAGTTATGCAACGCAATAATATCGCCAGATACATTGTTAATTTACCCTTCATCTACCTTAGAAGAATAAACATGCACTGATTAAGTACTGTGTCAATTAATTGCAATTTCAATCCATTTAAATAATTAATTCATTAGTTACCTCACAGTTGTAACGCAAGAATAACTTAGGCATGATTTTACTTAATCAAGCAATTTACTGAGGCCTATAACAACATAAACATCATTTTAACAATTCAAACAGAATATAATCAACCCAACACAAACATAATTTAAGCTGAATTGATTAAAATAACCATTTCAATAGCATAAATATTCATAAACATGTTCGTCAAAACAACAACAAAAATGAAAGAGTTAGGGAACAAGAGGCAAATCCGGTATTTCTCCGTGGTTTGACTAGTTGCTTCATTCTTCGTTCTTTGTTGGCCTTCGCTATCAAGGTGGCTTATGAACACCTAATTGCTGCTCCAAAATGGCTGATAGAAGCCTCTTTCCCAAGATAAGAAATCGGCACTTGAACAAAAGGGAATGGAATGGAAAAAAAATGAGAGAAAAGTGAGAGAAGGAATGAGAGAATGATGTGAAGTGAGTGATGCTTTGAATGATCAGGAAGGGGTGCTTTAGTAGCTGATTGTGGCTGCTCAAAATAGCAAATTCCAGCAGCCAAAGAGACCTCCCTTGGCCGGCCATACACATGGCAAAGTTGAGAGTTTGAACTTTGCTATTTTAAGCTTGGGGTAAATCTACAAAGTCATAATTTAAGGTGGGGTTTGAATGCAATTTAGAAGTCTTTTGAAGGCCTTTTTCCAAGCATATTTAATCAACTAAAATTCTGATTTGGGTCAGCATATGGACAATTCTGGGCTGCCCATTTAGTGGCTGGTTCGGTTCACTTAATTTGGCTCGACCAGTGCGGTTCAACTGGACCCTTTCTCCATAATTAATTAAAAATAATTTATTTAACCCACATAAATGAGGAATAAATTAAAATTAATTAAATTATGAATTAATATACATTTCTAGACTGTCTTAGGCTGGAAATTAAAGTGCCTCGATACTTCAAATTGCTTCTCGATTTTGTGCTTTTAGCAGTGTTAACTGAGCCAATTTTCACCCTTTACGCGAATCTGTCGAAAATAGTCAAAATTAATCAAAATTAAGTATAAAATTTAATAAATTCACCATGTTCATATTTTTAGCATAATTTAATTATTTTATAATATTTAATTATTTTTTGACAAGAATTTAACCAGATTTGCATGAATTTAAGTAAAATTGGGTATGAAAAAGTATATAAATTTTTGTATTTCCAGATACCTATTGCTACTGGTAAATTGGTTGCATGATAAGCATGACTATTGTTTCTAGATTGTAGTCTTACTAACATGCCATGTTGCATAGCAAGGGGATTGGGATAATTTGAAGGGGGAGTACTGACAGTCTTAAATTTGCAAACACTGGTAATTTATCCACAACTTACTGGCAATTAATCTACAATCTTTTTATAAAAATTTTTCTAGCAGTTCATCGTAATTACTAATGGTTTATCTACAATGCGGTGTATAAGGATAGATGAGTTCTAAGAAACTCTTACTGTGATTTGTAGCGGAGAATGGGTAGGAACTTTTACTGTTAAACATGAATTGCATTGACATTCATAAGCATGCTCAAATAATCCGACTAACTATATATTTCTATATGATTGTGATTGTTCTAAGAACTATTTTTTGTATGTCATATCTACTATTTTTCACTTATTTTCTTTTGTATAGACTCATACTGAGCTTCATAAGCTCACCCCTTTAATTTCCTTCTTTACAGATAACCTAAAAGGTTAGGACACAGACTCGACATTCGAATGGCTTGTCTCGGATAGTTTTTTTTCCAATATAAGTATTTTAGACATATTATATATATTTTCTATTATTTGGGAACTACATTGTTTTATTTGAATTGTAGCATAAGGCTTAAATTTTGGGTTAATTTTGGCATGCATGGCATTGTAGTTGATTAGGTTATTGAATTTTTGGCATGTTTGAACAAAATATTTTGATGACTCAATTGTTTCTTTTTTAGGATCTTGTGTGGTCAATCTCATGTTTATCATTGGAAAAGAGATTGAATCAAGCAACGTTACTTTTCAAGGATTCTTATATAATCTACTACTTATTTTATATATATTGAGATATGCAACCCAAGAAGATATGAATTGATTTAATGATTTTTCTGTATCCTTATATTAAGCATAATTTATTTAATAGGATTTGGGCAACTCAAGATGGACTAAAGATTACTTTGTGAAGATGGATTCGTGCTCTAAATATAGAAGACTTGTTCAACCTTGATAGATGTTTTATTATTAAGACAATTGTTTTGATGTGGCTGTCAAAGTGCCAATGAAAGTTGCCACTACAACTAGCATTGCAACCGTCTTGTAACTTGGTCATATTTGGAGTTGGAAAATTTAAAATAAATTTTTTAGGCTTTGAATGATATTGATATTGTGGAAGTATATAAATTGATTTATGAAGATCAATCCATTTGAAGCAACTTATCTTGAAAATTGGATTTGATTGAATTAAGCAATAGAATCTTTTAGATTGTGGAGTTTGGACCGGGATAACATTGAAGACATATCTCTAACTATATTGTATTTTTTTTCTATTTTAGCTAGTTTTTCGTAGGGATTGGATTGTAATTGATCTTTAGTATGTTAGAAAGTCCTCGAAACTCTTATATATTGAGGCACTTGTATAATTTTTGTATGGAAGAGTTGACCGTACTTATCTGCTCATAAAATAATATTTTGTAAGAGTGAATTAATTGTGTAAAACGAGTTTTTTGTTTGGCTTTACTATCTAAGTTCTCAAGTTGGAGAACTTAAAGGTGAGTGATCTCGATCTTTAGGTGCAAAAGTGAGGTTGCCATACCGAGGTGTGATAATATTTAAATCACTTATTGTATTAAGATTAAATATAGTGGATTTACTCATTGAGCTAGGCTTTGTAGATATATGCAAATTGAATTGCGTAAACAATTTTTTGTGTCATGTTTTTGTGTCATGTTTATCATAGTGCCATCTAAAGTGCTCACTCTACTTTTCTTAAGCAGTTATCAACTGTAGGTTCCAACAATTAGTATCAAAGCCTCTGACTTAACATATCTAGTGGTCTTCTTGGTGTCGATACTTGCTTAAGATGGAAAGTTCTTCATTGTTACGACTCCTTATTTTGGATGGAGCAAATTATGCTTATTGAAAGGCAAGAAGAAAAGCTTTTGTAAATTCTATAGATGAGAGGTCCTGAATATCAATTCTCAATCGTTGGGAGCCTCTTATTGTTGATGTTTCAAGTGTTAAAACTCTTAAAGCTGAGACTACATGGACCACCAAAATAGAGAGGCTTGTAATTGCAAACTTAAAGGCTATTGATGCAATCTTCTATAGTGTAACGATCAATAGTTTAAAAGGATTATTAAATGCAATATTGCCCCTAAAGCATGGTTAATTCTTGAGACAACCCATGGAGGAACCAACATGGTGAAGTAATCGAAGTTGCAGATGTTTTCCACCAAGTTTGAGATTCTCAAAATGTAAGAGAATGATACCATTTGTGAATTTTATGCCAACTTGAAGTTGGTGAGGGATGTCCTTCGATCCTTACTTAAGAGATTTGCAATTAAGGTGACGACTATTAAGGAGGCTAAGGACATCAATTGATTGTATATTGATGACCTCATAGGTTCACTTCAAACCTTTGAGATGAACTTGGATGGGTCAAAGAAAAGCAATGCCAAAGGTGAAAAGGGTATTAGCTTGCAAGTGACAAATGCAATGACCATTACAAACTCGACTGCAATTAAAATTCTTTAGAAATAAATAGATTTATTTACTCAAAACTTCAACAAGGCATTCAAGTAGTTGTCTAAACAGAGAAAAGAAGTTGGATGAGTGGTAACTAGTGAGAACCTTAGAGGAAATAAGAAAGGCATTCAATGTTAGAATGTGAAAGGTATGATCATTTTCAAGCTGAGTGTCTAAACACTATGAGAAAGATGTCTTTATGGGTAACTTAGAGTAATGAGGATTCCTCAAACAACTCAGATTTAGATGAGAATCACTTAATCAATTATATGGTCTCTGTATAAAGGTTATTTCATGTGATTGACTCAGACACAGATTGTGAACCAGATGGTGAGTCAAATATAAAGTTCTTGCAGACCTGTAGAATAATGTTAGAGAAATGGAAGAAGGTGTATTATGTGAATGCAAAACTAGTAGATGTGAATTCCAGTCTCAAGGAAGAAATCTTGAATTAGTCAAACAAATGAATATGAATTATTTTATACTTACTAAGAGGATTGCTAGTCTGAGAATACACAAAAGGATCTTGCAACTACTCATTCATGCTAGAAAACTCCAATACTAGTAGTAATAAACTTGATGAAATTCTTACTACTAGAAAAAAAGGAACTAGGAAAATGTGGCATTGGATATGTTAAGAAGAAAGGAAAAGTTGTGTTGAAATGTCCAACAAATTTTGTCAAGCCACAAACAATGTTGATCAAGGTGAATGCTCTAAGAAACCTACTCTGGTTCATGTTGAGAAGAAAGTAATATCTAATCCTCGAGTTATTTATAATTATGGTTAAGTTCATGGTTATATTAGATTGTTATACTTCAAAGTGTGGCATGACCTGAGATGGAAAAACATAGTGCTCACTTCATGTGACACATGGCAAGGTCAGAGAAAAGATATGTATGAAGGGAAAATGAGAGGCATCTCTTGAAATAGAGGAGCATAAGAAGAAAAGAGTTAGTTGTCATTATTATAGTATGGTTGAACATATTAGACCACATTGTTACAAGATGTTCAAATATTTGAGATGGGGAAATGTTAGAAGTCAAGTTGCAACTTAGCCAAGATACAACCAAAAATAAATATGGATGAGAAAAATTCAATGGTTGATTGACACGTAAGTGAAGCATGAAGTGGTAATTGATGCAACAACTTTTGACAATTAGCATTAAGATATTTCTACTCCCTCAAGATCTCATGGTAAAGAACCTTGTTGTTCCATAAGTTATATCTCCCACATACATGACTATTGATGGGTTAGCATCCATTGCACATCTTGTTGAAACATCTTATTGAGTAGAGTGTGTTGATGTTACAACTAAGGGAAAGTGTGTTGATGGTATTACTAAAACTTTCAAAATGTATGAAAAAGGCCCTCAAACTTAAAAAAAAAACAATTAAACACTTGCTCTCTTTTTTTTTTTGCACTCAATTGGGTACTTCAACTTTCAAAATGCATCAAAAATGCCCTCAAACTTGAGAAAAGAAGAAGCAATTAAGCTATTGTTTGTTTTTTGCACTCAATTGAGTACTTGAACTTTCAAAATGCATCAAAAAGGCCCTCAAACTTTTTCAAAAAAAGAAATTAGGCCCTTACTTTTTTTTGCATTCAATTGGATACTTGAACTGCCAAAATGCATAAAAAAGGTTCTTTGACTGTTATAACTTTAACAATTAACCGTTAAATTAACTGCCCCTAATTTTTTCAGTTAAAGCCACCAAGTGTCACAACCACAGTGTGGCATGTGGCAAAAATGATAAAAATAAAAATCAATAAAAGTTATCAAATATATTAAATTTTAATTAAAATTATTAAAAATTATTAAAATCATAAAAAAATATAGAAAATTTTAAATTTTATAAAAATTGTAAAAAAAATATATAAAATATATAGAAATATAGAAAAAAATTATAAAATTTTATATTATAAGAAAATTATAAAAAAATGCAAAGAAATATAAAATTTGTAAAAAAAATTATAAAAATTATTTTACCAAAGAAGCATTTTATAATTTTTCTATAACTTTTATGGATTTTTAGTTTTTATCATTTTTTGCCACATATCATGCTGTGTTGCGACACATGATGACTTTAATTGAAAAAAATTGGGGTCGTTAGCTTTAACGTTCAATGGTTAAAGTTAATGGTTAAAGGGCAATTTTTTATGCATTTTATAATTTTATTTTTATGATTTTATTTAAAATTTTATAATTTAATAATATTTTTATGAATTTTAAATATTTTTATTTAAAATTTAATAACTTTTAATTGATTTTTATTTTTTATAATTTTTTGCCACATGTCACGCTGTGGTTGTGACACGAGGTGGCTTTAATTGAAAAAATTTAGTGGCAATTAACTTTAACGGTCAACTATTAAAGTTAACGGTTAAATGGTCTTTTTGATATATTTTGACAGTTTAAGTACTCAATTGAGTGCAAAAAAAAGCAAGAGATTAATTGCTTTTTTTGAAAAAGTTTGGGGGCCTTTTTGATACATTTTGAAAGTTCAAGTGCTCAACTGAGTGCAAAAAAAAAAAGTAGGGCTTAATTGCATTTTGTAAAAAAGTTTGAAGGCCTTTTTTTGTACATTTTAAAAGTTTAAGTATCAAATTGAATGAAAAAAACAGACTTAATTACTTTTTTAAAAAAAATTAGAGAATTTTTACACAATTAAACTCTATTAAACAGGATAACTACAAATTCAAAAAGTTAATTATCGTCATTATAAAATTAACATGAAAAAATATTTTAATCATTGGATCTAAAATTGCAAATGATAAATTTAACGAGACTATTGAATAAAGGTAAAATTTTGAGTTTCATGTTAGATAAAATGAATGTGAGGGGTTATCCTCCTTAATCAATGGCATTTATCACTAATATGGTCAAAATTTTGTTGCTAAAACGAAAACGTAAACGTAAACGTAAACGAGAGGATTTAGGATCGACAAAATTTTCGCTTCCCATGTGTCATGTGTCCTCTAAAAATTCATGCTACGTGGAACACACAAAAGGTTTTGGCTGCAAGTGTTAATTTTTTTCCCTTTATTGGGTAGAATAGTTCAAGTACTCTCCATGTGTTTCCGTTGAAAAAACTTGCAGGCTCTCAAAGTAATTTGAACACAAATTTTGGGTCTTAATATTTCTGTATCATAATCAGGCTAGCTTGTATTTTAGTGAGAAAAATGGGTCAAACGTAATTAATTTTTTAAACAACATAGTACTAATAATAATTAGGGTTAGTTAAAACTATAGGTTAGTATAAAAAAATTCTAATTGAGTGTTGAAAATATTGATATGTTCTCACTTAAGTCATTCTCTCAATTTATTTAAAGTGTCGTCTAAATTAGATTGGATCAATCAGTTAGATCGATTAAATCGAGAATTGGTCGGGGATTGGTTTGGAAAGTGGCTTTGAACTAGTTAAATCAGGAACAGATTGAATTGGTTAAAAATTCGATTGAATTGACGGTTGAACTGATTGAATCAAAGTTGTTTAATTTTAATAATTTTTTAATTGAATCGGTGAATTGGTAATTTGATCGGTTCAATAATCGGTCCGGTTTAAAAAAATATTGCTTACCTATCAACTTATAGTTAAATGCTAGCTTAAATTTAAGTTAAGCATATTTAAAATATATGAATAAAATTTTAAACACGTGTATCCATTGCATGAGCAACTTAGATATAATGTTTTAAAAAAAACAAAAAGAAACAAATAATCATTCTAAATTTTAATGATATTGTTTTATTTTAAATACGCAATATATAAATTATCCATGAAATAGATACAGACGTGTTTCATCTTTGATTCATATGTATTAAATATGATTCACAATTGATTGGAGCTAAATTTTAATGTCCAAAGTAATGATTAAGTGAATAGAAAAACTTAATTAATACAAATACTTTTAAAGATTAAATTAAAATATTTTGAAGTTTAGAAATCATATTATAATTTAAGACGTAATTTAAAAATGTATGTTGCAATTAACCCTATTAATAGAGCAAAAGATGTTAACCTTATCAAGGCAGAGTCTTGAACTTAATCAAAGTTGAGTTTCTCAAACTATTTCAAAGTCAAATCTGGTAGTATTTTGAATTAGCAATAACAATGGCATGTGACAAAAAAATGATCTGGCCATTGCTGTCGATTAGAAGCATGGCAAGCCATGGGACTGGCCAATTGCAACCCAAACGGCTGACCAATTGCTGTAGTTCAAACCCCAGACAGGCAAAGTCCCCGGTTTCATTGATCTTTATATATTTACTAGTATTTTCTTTTCCTTTTTAATATGTTTATATTTTTTTAGTCCTTGCAATATACTCATCAAATTAAATACAAGTCTTTTCGGTCTACAGTTTGCATAAAAATAAAACGTTAATGTCCGCAAAAAGATGATCTAAAAAGTTGAAGATAACGATATATAAAATTAAAATTATCATTGATAACAGCTTTATTTACTTATTTTTATTTGGGATAAATATTAAATTATTTTTTAACTTTGATTTAATGTAAAATTTGATGTGTGAATTTTAATTTGGTGTCATTATACATATGAAATTTAAATTGTGATTCATATGTATACATAAAACTTTGATTTGGATTCAATTGTACACATTTAAAGAAATGAATACATACATTTATTTGCATATTGGATTAATATAATTGTTTGTGTATGCAATACATTAACATAAAATAGTGCTAATTCGATAATGTTAGTGATTTTTAAAAACTAAATCAAATAAAAATTTCATGTATAAAATCGCACAAACTCAAAGTTTATGTATAACATTACGCATTGGATGCAATTTTGATACTTATCCCTTTTTTATTTTGTTGTTGAGCTAAGACTTTACATTGGATTTTGTTTGGAACTAAATCATCCCTTTATAAAATTATTTCCATAAACTTTTTTTTTTACTAAAATCTCATTTTGCTTGTTTCAAAATTTGAGGTTTATTAGTGTTAACTACAACTACACGTCCTAGTTCTCAGTCAATTGTAATTGTAAACACCCCTTACCCGTGTCCACTTGTAACACCCCAAACCTGGCCCAGATGTTATGACCGGATCCAAGATGCCACATCGAAGCGTTCAAAACATTTTATATTGTTGATCCAGAAAAACTTACTTAGTGTTTTAAAAGATAATTTCATTATAGGTTAAAGTGAATGGAAGTTGTGCACCAGGTAGGAAACCGGAAAAGAGGTGGTGAGTCCATCGGACTGCTTAAGTACCAAGCTCCCTTCGGATCCAATCCTAGACATGCATACCGCCATTGCCACACCTTAACGTTATGGATATTTCTAGGAAACCGATTCGATTAAGTCATTTTTAGGAAAAGTGATTAATTTTGGAAAATACTTTCATTGCGGAAGCTTTGCTTGTTGTCGTGTTATTTTGAAATCAACTGTTGTTTTTTAAAACGAGCCCTAAAGCTATCCAATTTCAACAGTTAAAATAAGTATTACCTATCTTAGTAATACTTATTAAAAACCATCAAAAATAAATAAGCGGCCTTATTACATTTAAAAGCCCAAAACCTCAAACGTAATTAAAAGGATGTCCAGTTCACCAGAAGAAAATCAAACTTTCAGAACGGGTGGCCACTCCGAATTCCCTCACAGCTCCAAGCCCACTATGGTTGGGGATTTCCTGCGCGGATGAAAATAAAATGGGTGAGTTTGGGGAAACTCAGTGTGTAAGGAAAACCCATTCAAAGCCCAAGTTAGCTCAAGCCTATTGGGCCTAAGCCCATTCAGGTAACAGTGGTACTGGGCTAGAGCCCTTTTCAGATTACAATAAACTGGGCCTTAGCCCCTTATTCAGATAACAGTATGGCCCATAGGCCCATTTCAAAATACATGCAACATCAATAAACATATGCAAGCCCATTTGGGGAGACTACTCAACCCACCAACCACTACACTCCACCCGTACCAGCCATACACTCCATGTGGGGAATAGCTCAACCTACCCAGCCCAACACTCCACAGTTGCAGCCTTGCTGCTCAGTTAACAGTAAATTGAGGCAAAGCCTCCAGTACGTGGACAAGCCACTTTCAGTACTTCCTCCGTCAATATCCCAATCCCATGCATCAGATAATAACAACATGACATGCAGTAAATAACAACAGTCAAACATGCATTTAGGTCAATTTAACCCTAGGGGTATTTCGGTAATTTTGCACCTAGGGGTATAACAACAATTTTCCATACATAGGGGTATTATAGTAATTTAGCTATTTTTAGGGTTTTTCATGCATATTCCTACTTTTCACGTACTAACAGAATCACGTACCGAGTGTTCATACCGAATTGGGCCCGTTGGCCTATCATTCCAATTTTGGCCCATTAAGCCCAAAAATATCGAGGGCATAGAAATCATGCACTTTGCAGTCCAAATTTTGCAGTTTACCAAAAACATTAATCGATTTACCTCACGAGCATTCGCACACTCGCAAATCTACAAAATACCGATTTTCGGCATTTCGGCTTTTCGACTTTTGCCGATCCAGACTAAGAAAGAGGGTGTTAGTTACACACTTGTTTGCAACGATATGCTGACGAGATCCACACACGAACCGCCTACAATTGGATTACTAACACGTTAATCTAACTATTCAAATACAAACTACGTATTAACCCCTTACAATATTCGGCCAACCACACCTACAGATCATAGTAAGCTTATAAGAAATCAATAAGCAACTCATTAACAAATTTTTGTCAATGTTTACCACATAATCATAATTTCACTGCAAGCTGTCTTCCTGAGCAATGGTCACTAAATTATTTATAACTGGAGCTACGAAACTCCAAATCAAGTTCCGTTAATTTTCCCAGAAAATAGACTCATATATCTTCTATTCATAAAATTTTCAGAATTTTTGGTATGAGCAATCAATACCAGATTTTTCTTAAAGTTTCCCATGTTTCACTGTTTGACTAATCTGACCACTCTTCATTACGAATCAAATTTCTCATTGTACAGAATTCAAAATATGTTCTTGTTTATTTCATTAGAAACTAGACTCAATAAGATTTAATTACATAATTTATTCAGCTTCTAATTCATCTCCCACAATTTATGGTGATTTTTCCAAAGTCAAGTTACTGCTACTTTCCCAAGCAGATTTATTACCAAATCACTCTTTCATACACCTATCTTGCATGCTTGTTATTTAAACATGTATATCACCAATCAATTGTGACAGCCCTAAAGCGACCCTAGTCGGAAAGTGGTTTCGGGACCGCTAAACCGAGTCACCGAAATGTTTGAATGTGATATTTATTGTCTAGAATATGTAATTATAAATGTGTGAAAATTTCAAGCTTCGATTTAGTCGATTGCATGTGAATTCAGTTAGTAGGATTTGTGTGACACTTTTGAAATGTGATAGGCTAATCTATAAGGATCTAATAGTGCATGTAATAAAAAGGGAGGACTTGCATGTCAAATTTCCCCCCCTAATTAGTAGTGGCCGGCCATGCTATGAGTGGAAACATGTCACAAACATGTTATGTTAGTGAGGTATGTTAGGAAAAATAAAATAAGGAGTATGGGTAATAAAGAAATGGAAAAAAAAGAAAGAATGTGTGTGAGTGTTCCCCCCATTGCCGTGAGTTAAAGAAAAGAAAAAAATTTGTTCATCCTTTTTCATTTCTTTTGGCCGAAAATTCTAAGGAAGGAGGAAGGAGTTCTTGCTTCATGTTTGGTTTGGAAGAGGATTAGGAGGAGGTTTGGCCATACTTGTATCTAGATTAAGGTATGTTTGAGGTTGTGCCATGAGATTCATGCATGTTTTTAGTTGCTAGCTTGAGTTCTAATTAGCCCATGGTTCAAATCTTTGCTATGTCATGGGGATGATATTCGGCCTAGGTGGATTTTGTGTTAATGCCATTGCATGCTAAATATGAAGCTTGTTAATGATACATGTGATGGTGGATTGATGACTCTTGGATTTTCTTTTAGCATTTTGAGTGAGACATTAAGTTCTTTGTTTAACCATGACCAAAATTGAAATGGTATGGTGTTGTGATGTATTCGGCCATTGTATATCCATAAGTATGATTTATGCTTATTGCATGGTAGGTAAGATTTGTGTTTTGGATTTATGTTCATGTTTAGTTATAATCAACTTTGAGATTCGGCTCTTGCACATATATATATGTTTGCACATGACATATTGGTATGACATATACAATATCTCAAGGTATATATTTACATATGATGGTGTTTCGGTTATGGAGTACATGATGGATGCGTATTGAGTTATAATATGTAATGCATTAGTTAGTAAAAGGTATGCCATTTGTGTGTGGTATTGAGTATATAATTGGCCTCAACATAGACATGCATAATCGGCCACATGAATGAGTACATAGGTTGATGTGTTGTTCGGCCATAGGTAAGCATATTGAAGGCTTTATCTTGACTTAGAAAATTCGGCTAAGGAGAGTATTAACTAATGTGTTGAGTTTGATTCATGATTCCGTACATATGTGACTTTAATGTCTAATGAATATATGTGGGCCAAGTACCTTGAGTTCCTCTTTTCGATGCTCAAATGATTAAATCAATTTATTTGTTAAATTAAGCTCAAGAGCAAAGGGGAACTAAATCCGATAAAGGGAAGGAAAAAGTGGTCGAATAGCCATCGAAATCGTTCGACAACATCCGAGGTAAGTTTTCGAGTAATGGGACTTAAATTATGATTCGATTAGATTATGTCTTAAGTAAATCAAAATCATGCTCTTATATGTGGCTATTGAGCCGAAATTGTAAATGTGATAAGTGTCTTGTGTTTGAGCTTTGGTAATGAAAATGAAATATGAATGTGTCATGATTTATTGTTAAATGTGCATGGTTATTCGAATGATGTCCGGGCTAAGTCCCGAAGGCTTTGTGCTAAGTGACCATATCCGGACTAAGATCCGAAGGCATTGGTGCGAGTTACTAAATCCGGGTTAAGTCCCGAAGGCATTTGTGCGAGTTACTAAATCCGGGTTAAGTCCCGAAGGCATTTGTGCGAGTTACTATAACCGGGCTATGTCCCGAAGGCATTTGAACGAGTAGCTATATCCGGTTAAATTCCGAAGGTACGTGATTTGGGAATGAATGATCTTGCTGTAAAAATTTCAGTTAATACGCTTGAAACATCCCAACATTGAGGTATGTTTCGTATGTGCTTTGAATTAGTTGAGCCCTTACAAATAAGTATTCGCTCAGTTGATAAATGAGCTACCGGCCTTTGGCTAAGTTGATCTTTTGTGTATGAACATAAGGGTTGGTAATGTGAAGAAAGTATGATATTGAGAATTTGTGCATATGAAATTATCCGTTTAGCTATATGAATGCTATACTTTTGTTGTGCTGTAATCCCTTGCTCAAAACTTACTAAGCATAAATTGCTTACTCCGTTTCTTTGTTTCTCTGTTTTATAGATTTTGGCTCGTCAGCTATCGGACTCGGGATTTTTGGAAGTCGAAGTCTCCCACACTATCAAAGCCCTTTTGGTACACTTTTGGTTGAACTCTGAAAATGACATGTATAGGACTACCCTTTTTGTTGTGGGTCATGGACCCTTTGGATTTGTATAATTTTGGATAGCCATGCGAAAATGGCTTATATATGTTTGAGCATAATGTTATAATCATTTGGTATGGATATGGTTATTGAGAGGTGTGGATATGTTTAACAAGGATTGGCCATGGGAATGGTTAATCACTATCATAATTTGTGCTATTTATGCTAAAAGGGCTAGTTGAATCATGGAAACTATGAAATAGGTAAAGTCTACCTTAAAGGCAGATGCTGACAGCAGCAGTGATGTAGATTTGGAAAATCACTAAAAATAGTAGGAATGGAATTAAATAGTGAATAAATTATGTAAACGAACCTTGATGAATCTATTTTCATAGGAAAGTAACGAAACGATCATATGGACAGTATGTTAAGAGATATTCAGGTTCTCGTGAGACAGGGCCAGAACAGTTTCTGGATTCCCTGTTCCGACTTTGGAAATTCATTATAAATTAACCAGAGATAATTAGGAGTCATGCCATATATGTATAGATTCCTCTCTGAGTCTAGTTTCTCTATAAACAAACGGCATCAGTATTGAAGCTCTGTGCAGGGAGATATCCAAGTCGTAATGCGCAAAGGTCAGTGTAGTCAATCCCTGTAACATGGGAGACTTTGACTAATAAACTGTACTAATTGGCCCGACAAAAATTATAGAAAAAAATATGTAGATGGGAATATGAGTCTAGTTTCAGGGAAAAATTACGAAACTGATTTTCGAGTTGTGAAACTCAAGATATAATTTTTAAGGTGACAGTGACGCAGTTAGCCAACTGCCTGGAAATTTTTAAAATGGACTGCGATAGTAAGCGAATTTAGTCTGTGAACCCCTTGTGTCCGACTTCGGCAACGGTCTCGGGTACGGGGTGTTACATCAATCATCACATATCTATGATTTTACTTAAGTATAATCTCCATTTCATCATTTTAAAGCACAACATGTTAGCTGGTTTTTCCCTTTAACATCTAAGGCACATGCATGCTCATTTGTTTGGCTCAACTTCACCTATCTTCCATTTTTTTCATCAAAAGAACATGAAACAACAACCATTTCCTTCATTTTAATTCATGACTAAATGCTCACAACACAACTAAAAACCAAAATATGCTTCAAGAGTTAAGGTAGAATCAAGAAGAACTCATGAACCTCAAAATAGAAGCAAGGTACCAAGAACTTACCTTCAATTTTCCTCCTCCTAATGACCGAATACTCAAGAGCTTTCTCCTCTCCTTTCTCTTCTCTAACTTTCAGCTATGATGAACAAAGATGGACAAAACTTTGTTCTTTTCACCCCTTTTTCTTTTAATAAAACTTCATATTTCATCCATTTAATTCTTTAATACAAAAGACATGAAATTCTTATCATGAAACATTTACCTAACCCATTATCATGAAACATTTACCTAACCCATTATCATGAAACATTTAACTAACCCATTATCATGGAACATTTACCTAACCTATTATCAATTTGTATCAATTTGTACCATAAATTATGGATATCAAGTGCACATTTTGTCTACAACAACATGATGGCTGGCCAATTCATGTAAAATGGGAGGTTTGTCATGCAAATCCTCCTATTTTGCACTCCTATTTATTTGGCCACTTCAATTTAGCCTATAGAATTTTCAAACATTTTCACATAGGTCCTATTTCATAATTTCACCCCCTTTTTCTTATGGAACAAAAATTAACTAAAATTGTCGGGTTCTATCTTAAGTTTGGGCTTTGTAGAGGCTCACTAACATAATTAAACCTATGCCAACATTCACAGGATTCCCGAAAATTGGGGCGTTACACCACTTGCACGTAATAGCTTACTTTCTTGTCTTTGACACATTCATTAAGATTTCTCATTGAACTTCTCTTTGGATTACCCGTTGAACACTCGGAATACCATCGGATACATCGAAACCTCGCACCTAAGTGCCCCATATGTAGCCAATGCTACCTCATATCACATATCACATGTTGCTTGCTTTTGAGCTATTCACGGGTCTGCTCACACAAGCTGTCTGTCAGGATGTAGCTACACGGGCTACTCACACAAGCTGTCTAGTATCCGCAACACATGCTAGACTACCCAGCACCGGTAGAACATACAAGACCAACACCCAGACCGCCATAACATGTGCCACATATATCATGAACTCAGACTACAACTCATGAGCTCGGATCACATAGTTCCTAGTTACATGTCACTCGTATCCGAATCTATTCCTAAGGTTCAAACGGGATTTTCTTCGATATCACATTTCTGTCGGACTTGCTCGTAATGTCAATTTCAGTATCCATAGCACCAATCACTTGCTCATGGAATAATCAAAGCATAATTCATAATAAAATTTAAGCATTAAATACATGATACAACATCACACTAAAATATTTATGTACTTACTATGCATGCAATATTAAAGCATTTAAAGTATGGTGCATGTTGCACAATTTACATAAGAACTTACCTCGGTACAAAATGATAGAAACGAGCCTAATCCTCATAAACCTTGTTTTTCCCCTGATCAAGACCCAAATCACATTTTTCTTGATCTACAATGCCATATTTAACTTGTTCAATACACACATTGTTTGAATTAACCCATAATTCATACTTTGGTACAATTATCTTTTTACCCCTAACTTTTCACTTATTTACACTTTAGTCCCTAGGCTCGTAAAATGAAATGCATGCATTTTCTCGGTTACCCAAGCCTAGTCGAACCTATACCAAGCTCATATCAGCCTACATTTTCCTTTATTTCACATTTTTACTACTCATTTTTACACCTTTTACAAATAAGTCCTTTTTAGGTGTTTTCACTAAAAAAATAACTTAGTAAAAGATGTTAAACACACATCAAACTTTCATATTCTTCTATTAAACATCAAAATACAACCATGTCACACATGGTTCAAATTTCATACATGAACCCTACTTCAAAATATGGCTAGAAATGGATAGATCATGCTTCAAGGATCTCAGAAATGTAAAGAACACTAAAAACGAGGCTTGAAAGCACTTACAATCAAGCTTGAAAAGTTGAAAACCCTAGCTATCGAGAGCATGAAATTTTCGTCTAGCACTTGGAGAAGATGGACAAGATTTTCACTTCATTTTCCCTTTTTATTCTTTTATTTACCAAATGACAAAAATACCCTTAGGGCCTTTCTTTAAAAATTTTCCTATTCATGTCCATTTTTGTCCAAAATTTTAGAGTTTCGTCAAATTTCTATTTAAGGACCTCTAATTGATAATCTAATACAATTTCATGCTTGAAGCTTCTAGAACACAAGTTTTGCAACTTATTCAATTTAGTCCCTAAAGTCAAATTGGATACCTTAGGCATAGAATTTCATCATGAAAATTTCACACAAAAATGCAATCATATCATAGACCTCATAATGCTTGTAAAATAATTATTTCTATTTCAGATTTGTGGTCTCAAAACTACTATTCTGACTAGACCCTAGTTCGGGATGTTACAACTCTCCCTTCCTTTAGGGATTTTAGTCCCCGAAAACCTTACCAGTAAAAAGGTTTGGGTATTGTTTCCTCATGACCTCTTCGGGCTCCCATGTAGCCTCTTCAACCCCATGTCCCTGCCATAAAACCTTCACAAGAGAAATACTTTTATTCCTCAATTGTTTGACTTCTCGAGCCAAAATCTTAACCGGTTCCTCATTATAAGCCATATCTAGTCGAATCTCAACTTTCGTCGGTGAAATCACATGTGAAGGATCTGATCTATATCGGTTCAACATGGACACATGGAACACATCATGAATCTTTTCCAGCCCTGATGGTAAAGCCAACCGATAGACAACCGGCCCTATTCTCTCGGTGATCTCATATGGCCCTATAAAATGAGGACTCAAATTGCCCTTCTTGCCAAATCTCAAAACCTTTTTCCATGGAGATACTTTCAAAAATACTTTATCACTGACTTGATACTCAATAAAAATACTTTATTACTGACTTGATACTCAATTTCTTTTCTTTTCAAATATGAGTAGGATTTTGTCTGTCCGAAGTAGCTTTCAAACAATCTCGAATCACTTTTACCTTTTCTTCGGTTTCCTTAACCAAATTGACTCGATGAATCAAATTTTCTCTAAGTTCAGTCCAATATAAGGGTGTCATGCACTTATGTCCATATAATGCTTCGAAGGTGCCATTTTCAAACTCGATTGATAAATGTTGTTGTAGGCAAACTTCACCAACGGTAAGTACTTTTCCCAAATACCTTGGAATTCTAACACACAACATCGGAGCATGTTTTCTAAGATCTGAATTACTCATTTAGACTGACCATCAGTCTGCGGATAGAAAGCAGTGCTAAAATTCAACTTTGTATCCAAAGCTTCTTGTAACTTTTTCCAAAATTGTGAAGTAAACCTCGAATCTCTATCCGATACAATCGATATAGGTACTCCACGAAGTCTTCACCAATGTACAATTCAGCTAACTTATCAATTGAGTAATCAATATGTATCAGAATAAAGTGAGCAGACTTTGTCAATAGGTCAACAACAACCCAAACGACGTCTTTCTTTTTCGGAGTTGAAGGCAAACCTATCACAAAATCCATAGTAATTCAGTCCCATTTCCACTCGGGAACCATGATGGGTTGAAGTAAACCTGAAGTACTTGGTGTTCGACCTTTACTTGTTGACAACTAAAATTTCGATACAAACTCTGGGATATCTCTTTTCATACCATTCCTCCAATACATTTTCTTCAAGTCATTATACATTTTTGTAAAACCCGGGTGAATCGACAAACATCCGTTGTGTGCCTCATGTAAAATATTTCGAATCATCTCAGTGTCCTTCGGAACACAAATTCTACCACGAAATCTCAAACAACCATCGGAGTCTCTCAGAAAATCCAGTTCACTACTGGACTCACACTGAATTTTTTTAGCTTGCAACTCTTTATCAACTATTTAAGTATCACAAATCTGTTAAAGAAAAGTCGGTCTAGCTCTCAACTTGGCTAGAATCGAACCATGATTTGATAAAGCCAACTGGGTGTTCATAGCTCTCAAAGCAAATAGCAACTTTCTACTCAAAGCATCAGCGACCACATTTGCCTTTCCTGGATGGTAGTCAATCACTAACTCGTATTCTTTTAATAATTCCAACCATCTCCTTTACTGTAGGTTCAAATCCTTTTGAGTCATCAAATACTTTAGACTTTTGTGATCAGTGAATACTCGACATTTCTCGCCATACAAATGGTGTCTCCAAATTTTCAATGCAAACACAATGACGGCTAGTTGTAAATCATGTGTCGGATAGTTTTTGTCATGCGGTTTCAGCTGCCTCGAGGCATATGCTATCACTTTGCCTTCCTGTATAAGTACATACCCAATCCATTCAAGGATGCATCACTATAAACCACAAATTCCTTTCCCGGTTTAGCTGTACTAAAATTGGAGCCTCAGTCAACAATGTCTTTAGTTTCTCAAAACTCTGTTGGCACTTTTCTGTCCATTCGAACTTGACATCTTTCTGTAACAACCTCGTCATCGTGGTAGAAATCATGGAAAATCTTTTCACAAACCATCGGTAGTAACCGACTAGGCCCAAAAAGTTTCTAATCTCAGATACATTCCTTCGCGGTTTCCAATTCATAGTAGTCGAAATTTTACTAGAGTCAACTATAATACTATCACCTGAAACTATGTGGCCTAAGAATCCAACTTCTTGACACCAAAACCCACTTTTACTGAACTTGGCATGCAACTATTTATCCCTCAAGATCTGTAAAACAGTCCTCAAATGTTTGGCATGCTCTGCCTCATCTCTTGAATAAATCAGAATATCATCAATAAACACAACAATAAACTTGTCCAAATATGGTCGAAATATTTGATTCATTAAATTCATAAACATAGCAGGAGTATTTCTTAACCCAAATGGCATAACAAGAAATTCATAGTGGTCGTACCTCGTTCTAAAAGCAGTTTTAGGCACATCCAACTCTTTAACTCACAACTGATAGTAGCCGGACCTCAAGTTTATATTAGAAAACCATGTCGCTCCTTTCAATTGATCAAACATGTCATCAACCATTGGCAAATGATACTTGTTCTTGATTGTTACCTTATTGAGCTGTCAATAGTTTATACACAATCTCATAAATCTATCTTTCTTTTTCACAAATAATACCAGAATGCTCCACGGTGAAAAGCTCGGTCTCAAAAAACCTTTTTGGTCAATTCTTGCAACTATGACTTCAGTTCTTTCAACTCAGTTTGGGCCATTCTATATTAAGCAATTGAGATAGGTGCTGTCCCTGGCATTACATCAATGCCAAACTCCACTTCTCTGATTGGAGGTAAACCTGGAAATTCTTCCGGGAATACATCCAAAGATTCACATACAACAGGCATTGATTCAATCTTCAGTTCAGACTCTTTTGTATTAAACACATAAGCCAAATAAACTTCACATCCTTTTCTCATACATTTCTGAGAAGACATCGAAGAAATCACAATTGGCAACCTATCTGACTCATCTGATTCAACCTGAAGAATTTCACCATTTTCACATTTTAATTCAAGGACTTTTTTGTCTAAAATTTACTATAGCATCATGAAATACCAACCAATCCATACCCAATATAACATCAAATTCATCAAACGGCAACAACATCAAGGCAGTTGGAAAACAATAACCTCTAATCATCAAAGGGCATTTCTTACATACCTTATCAACTAAAACATGCTTGCCTAACGGGTTTGACACTTTAATCATAAATTCCATAGGCTCAACAGGCATATTCACGCTAGATACCAATTTCATGCACACAATGAATGAGTAGAACCAGGGTCAATCAAGGCAATAACAGTAGTATCATAAAGAGAAAAAGTACCAGTGATCACACCGAGAGAAGATGCGTCCTCACATGCACGTATAGCATAGGCTCTAGCCGGAGCTCTAGCTTCAGATCTCACTGCTGTATCCTTCATTACATTTTTGCTACTAGCTCTATTACCGGCATTTCTCAGGGGTCTCCCTTTTGTAGCCGTACTATTCGATCTCGCACTCTGAAATTTTTCTTTCTTGATCATCTTAGGATAGTCATTAATATAGTGGCCTTGAGAACCACATTGGAAACAAGATCCATCATTCATCCTACACATACCAAAATGGCTTCTACCACATTGTTGGCACTCGGATTTAGAAGGCCGAGCATTACCCACACTAGCCCCCTATTACCAGTATTTCTCAGGGGTCTTCCTTTTGTAGCCGTACTATTCAGTCTCGCACTCTGAAATTTTTCTTTCTCGATCATCTCAGGACAGTTATTAATATAGTGGCCTTGAGAACCACATCAGAAACAAGATCCATCATTCGTCCTACACATACCAAAATGGCTTCAACCACATTGTTGGCACTCGGGTTTAGAAGGCCGAGCATTACCCACACTAGCCACAGATGTACCTGAGATTTAAAACCTAGATTTTCCATTTTACAATTTCTATATGAATGCCCTGTCAAAACATGAGAACGAGAATACATATCTCTAGATTTCTTAGGCTGAAATGGAAATGACTTGCTCATCGGCCTCTTTCTTATATCTCTAGCCTCAGCTTTGGCTTTTCTCTTTCCTTGGTCAGTTCCTCAGCTTTACAAGCCCGATCTACAAGTACAACAAATTCGTTCAGCTCAAGAATATCCACTAACACTCTAATATTCTCATTAAGTCCATTTTCAAATCTTCTACACATTTTAGCCTCGGAAGATACACACTCTTGAGCATATTTGCTGAGTTAGACAAACTCACTTTCGTACTTAGTAACTAACATGCGGCCTTGTTTCAGTTCAAGAAATTCCTTACGCTTTTGATCGATGAATCGCTCATTGATGTATTTTTTCCAGAACTTCTCTTGGAAGAATTCCCATGTGACCCTTTCTTTCGGAACCGCCGAAACTAATGTCTTTCACCAATGATAAGCTGCATCTCTCAACAAAGAAATAGCACCTTTCAAACATTCTTCAGGTGTTCAAGATAGCTCATCGAATACCCTTATCGAATTCTCAAGCCAAAGTTCTGCTTTGTCAGCATCATCCTCAGCATTTGCTCTGAACTCTTCTGCTCCTTGTTTTCGAATCTTATGAATAGGGGTTCTATGAAATCTCATAAAATCCATACCTTGAGGCACTAGGGGTACGAGTTGAGGATTTGGACGGGGCGGAAGGGGTTGAGCGTTTGGGTTCGTTTGAACGAACTCCGTGTACTAGGCATTCATCATAAGGAGAAAGGCTTCCTTACCTCCTTCTCCTTTACTAACAGTTGTGGGTCTACTATCAGACGACACTACTTCTTCAGTTGGAGCAGGCGCGTTACTTTCAATATCATCTGCAACTACTCTTTCGGGATCTATTTACAATATGAAAACACATTTTAAAATCATCAGGAGTTGTCACACCATCATAATATATGTATGGCATGTATAGCTAGACTCGAACTCATGCTACATTAGTCCGAGAATTGACTAAACTGTAGCTCTGATACCACTAAATGTAACACCCTTTACCCATGTCCATTTACATGTAATAGCTTACTTTTTTGTCTTTGACGCATTTATTAAGACTTCCCATTGAACTTCTATTTAGATTACCTGTTGAACACTCGGAATAACATCGGATACATAGGAATCTCGCAACTGAGTGCTCCATATGTAGCCAATGCTACCTCATATCACATATCACATGTTGCTCGCTTTCAAGCTACTCACGGGTCTGCTCACACAAGTTGTCAATCAGGATGTAGCTACATGGGTTGCTCACACAAGCTGTCAGGTATCTGCAACACATGTCGGACTACCTAACATCGGTAGAACATACAAGACCAATATCCGGACCGTCATAACATGTGTTACATATATCATGAACTCAGACCACAACTCATGAGCTTAGATCACATTGTTCCTAGTGACATGTCACTCGTATCCTAATTTATTCCTAAGGTTCAAACGGGATTTTCTTTGATATCACATTTCTGTCGGACTTGCTCGTAATGTCGATTTCAGTATCCATAGCACCAGTCACATGCTCATGAAATAATCAAAGCATAATTCATAATAAAATTTAAGCATTAAATACATGATACAACATCACACTAAATATTTATGTACTTACTATGCATGCAATATTAAAGCATTTAAAGTATGGTGCATGTTGTTACATATGAACTTACCTTGGTACAAAATGATAGAAACGAGCCTAATCCTCATAAACCTTGTTTTTCCCCTGATCAAGACCCAAATCACATTTTTATTGATCTACAATGCCATATTTAACTTGTTCAATACACACATTGTTTGAATTAACCCATAATTCATACTTTGGTATAATTTCTTTTTACCCCTAACTTTTCACTTATTTACACTTTAGTCCCTAGGCTCGTAAATTGAAATGCATGCATTTTCTTGGTTACATAAACCTAGCCGAACCTATACCAAGCTCATATCAGCCCACAGTTTCTTTTATTTCACATTTTTACTAATTTTTACACCTTTTACAAATAAGTCCTTTTCAGGTGTTTTCACTAAAAAATCACTTAGTAAAAGATGTTAAACACATATCAAACTTTCATATTCTTCCATGAAACTTCAAAATACAACCATGTCAGACATGGGTCAAATTTCATACATGAACCCTACTTCAAAATATGGTTAGAAATGGATAGATCATGCTTCTAGGATCTCAAAAATGTAAAGAACACTAAAAACGGGGCCTGGGAGCACTTACAATCAAGCTTGAAAAGTTGAAAACCCTAGCTATCGAGAGCATGAAATTTTCGGCTAGCACTTGGAGAAGATGGACAAGATTTTCACTTCATTTTCCCTTTTTATTCTTTTATTTACCAAATGACAAAAATGCCCTTAAGGCCTTTTTTTAAAAATTTTTCCTATTCATGTCCATTTTTGTCCAAAATTTTAAAAATTGGTCAAATTGCTATTTAAGGACCTCTAATTGATAATCTAATACAATTTAATGCTTGAAGCTTCTAGAACACAAGTTTTGTAACTTATTCAATTTAGTCCCTAAAGTCAAATTGGACACCTTAGGCATATAATTTCATCATGAAAATTTCACACAAACATGAAATCATATTATAGACCTCATAATGCTCGTAAAATAATTATTTCTATTTCAGATATGTGGTCTCAAAGCCACTATTCCGACTAGATCCTAAATTGGGATATTACAATAACTTACTTCACAATTGAACTGTTGTATAACTAACCATATATGTAACACCCCATACTCGATCCATTCGTAGGATTCGAGCTACAACATATCACAACAGTAAACAAAAACATTTGTATAGAAATTACTCAATAATATCTATAGTTTAATATAAATAAGTTAAGTCTAAATTAAACATGCATTAAAAACAAAACCGAGTCTCAATCAGGCTTACGAAAGCCCTTAAACAAGCTCATTATTAAATTGAGACACACCTTTGAAGACACCCTGAAGCTGGAGCTTATTGCCCTCGATGTCGTGGCACAAGGCCTGGTATGTCGTGACATCATCTCTGTACAGGAAATAATTACGAGCCAAGGCTTTTTGGTTCACATAATCAAACATTAAACACGAGGACGATAGCTGGACCTAGGGTTAAGGAAAACGACCACTCTAAAGTTTATAAATAGGCTTATTTAACACATGTTAGAGACAACTTTCGTATTGTATAATTTTCTTCTTAGATTTAGTTTTTAATTTTTCTCTTTTCTTAAGTTTAGGTTTATTTCAAGTTCTTGTTATTTACATTTGTGGAAGAAATCAAATTTGTGAACATAATCAAACTTTGTGAGGGTTCTGCATTTAGTTCTAATACAAATCAGGCTTCTACTGAACTTTATACTCTTGAATTATTCTTCATGTCTATTCTTTCTATCAAGTTTATATTGTTTATGAGATTCATGAGGAACTAATCCTCGTATGGAGGATTAGCGAGTGAAGGTATATTAATTAACTATTTTGTAGGGTTTTTTTAGCGGATCAATTGTTTAAGAAAGAATAACCTAAACCCTAAGCTTAACAACCCTAGGCCTAACAACCCTAGGAAGTCAAATTAACCCAAATTTGGTTTGGACTATTCGTGAACACCTTAACCCTGAGTCGATCTGGACTATAAGGTCGAGAGATAAGTAGTTTTGTCGACTCGTTATTCTAGTGTAAGATCGAAAGATCTTGCTGGGATATCAACTAGTTAATTGAACAAAAAAACTTGAAGCGATAGTTGGTTATGATTACTGAAGCAAGCTAATCAATCATGCCCAAATATGATATAGTCGCTTATTTGATTTCTCATGATTCATTTATTTATTTTCTTTCTTTTATTATTACCATTTGTATAGATCATCAAAACCTTTATTTTTATTTTATCGTAATATAATCCATTTAAAGTACTAATTAGATCTATTTATGCTTAAGTTAAAATTAATTTGGTGCTCGCTTCCCTTAGGTACAATCCTTAGAGTACTCATCTACTCCATTGTAACGATATTACAACCTGACCCGTATATTTGCGAATACTACCTTTTCATATATTTTGTGTAGGATTTCTACTCTAGACGTTAGTATGTCCGAAGGCGGTCAAGTTGTTGGTGCCATTGCCAGGGAGGCAACATCACTAGATTAATTTTAATTTCTTTCATTTTAATAGAATAATTAGGAAATATTTAGATTATAGAAACAATTTTAGTTTATTTAATTACCTGTTAACATTACTAACAATTGCATTTTATAACTCAATGAATCCTAGCTTATTTTATCCTTAATTTTGCTATCTTTTTGGATTAATGTCATTGCATGAGTTAATTCCAAATTGCGTCTAGAATTGTCGCCACACCTAACAGCTATCTGAATAAGAACTAAAAATGCGTAAGCTGTCTAGTTTGGTATAACCAACCTATATGTATAGGGACAGAATAATTCTAAGGAAAGGACACCTGCACTGTTGGAGGAGGACATAAAAGGTTGAAGTAAGAAAAAAAAAAAGAGGGGAGAGCTTTTTCTTGACCATTATATTCTTTATCCTACCTTGAAGCTTGCGGCTACGGTAGCTTAAGCCTCTCACAGGTGAGCCAACGTGAAAATTTATGCAAATTAGCTTCTGAAGAGGAGACCTAGGTGCGAGATAAGAGAGAATAGAGAGATTCAGTCGAGTTGTCTAGGAATAGTATCTCCACTCGATTCTTTCTTATTTCTTTCTAAATGCTGGTGATTACTCTCTGTGTTATGTTTTTATGGAAGTACACATGAATTCTTGGTTAAATGTTATCTTATTCAATCTTGCTTTTATTGTTTAATCTTGGGGTTTGAATGTTTCTTAACATGGAAGTGTTATTGCAGTCACTGACACTGGAAAATGCAGTGATAGTTCGAGCCAACAAGCATTACTGTAACACCCCTTACCCGTATTTGACGCCGAAACAAGGTACGAGGCATTACCGAATCTAAACATAAGCAAACATAAAAATCGAGACGTAAATTTCTATACAAATTTAAAAATTTTCATTTACATTCACATTGTCCCTAAAATAAGCTGACGAGGTCCAAAACATGCACTGGAAGCGGTTCGAGACTAAACCAAAAACTTTGGAAAATTTCACAACACTTAGAAAATTTTTCATGTTTTAAGAGCCACACGCCGTGTGGCTTGGGATACGCCCGTATGGACAGGCCGTGTGGTCACACATGCCCATGTCCCTAACCCGTATAACTCTCTGTTTGTTATCCAAGAACAAATTGAAGTCACACGGCCAAGGTACACGCTTGTGTTCTTAGGTCGTGTAGTCAATTTAATTTTCATAATTTTTCATAAAATAGGTGCAGACTTCACACGCCCAAGGCACACGCCCGTGCCTGAGGCTGTTCATCCACACGGATGAGACACACACCCGTGTCCCTAACCGTGTGCTCAATATTGAGCATTCTGTTTTGCAATAATTAAGGCGCAAGGAACACATGGCTGGATCACACGCCCATGGGGCGAGCTGTGTGTCACACATGACCTAGACACACGCCCGTGTGTCTACCCCTGCTGACAAAAATAAGGCATTTTTCCAAGCCATATTGTTACCCTTCCATGCGCAAACCTACACAACAAAACATAACACCATTCCTGGTATATACATTCAACTAAATCAGCCACAATCAAGACATACACACATTTTTCACATGCTATCATTTACCATATACAAACATCACCTACTTACCAACTTAAACCATGCAAACTACCACATCCATTAAAGTCATCATCATATGTATATATACTTAAACCAATATTAGCCAATTTCAAAAGCCATTTACAAAATGAATTATCAACCAACTTAAGCCAACACATTTGGCCAAATGAATTATGACACATAACAAAATGACCAAGTCCCTATACATGCCATAACTCAAAATATTGAAATCATTGGTACCCAAAATATTAAGTTGATGTGTGACTAGATCTCCGACAATCTCTGATCCCCGAGCTGGCTTGATGACACTATAAGACAAGGGAAAAAAATAGGAGAAAGCTTTAAAGCTTAGTAAGTTCCCATGCAAATAAGAAGCATTATAAACTCACATTTAACATACAATTAACTTGAAGTAAATTAACATAAATATCATTATAAATATCACAATCCAACATACTCAATCACAACCTTACTGAGGGATTTATCACATATCAAGCTCATTAAGCATGAGTTTCATGTACATACCTGGTATGTACCAATTTACAACATACCATAGTCTTTCACAACTTTGATGTTCTTGTTTCATTTCCCATTAAACCACTTGGAATACTAAACGATACTCGGGTATCTGGCACACATAGTACCACACCAATGCCATATCCCAGATGTGGTCTTATATGGGATCTTGTTTCGATGCCAATAGCCCAGCTATGGTCTTACAAGAAATCTCATATTGATGCCATATCCTAGATGTGGTCTTACACAAAATCTCATATTGATGTCATATCCTAGATATGGTCTTACACATAGTCTCGGTAACCCTAATGTCATGACATTTGTATCTTATCTATTCCTAAGGTTCAAACGGGATTTCTCACTTATCAAACTTTTTTGATCATGTTCAAGATAAAATCACAATTCATACAATATTAAAGTAATTAAAGCATAAATAACAATGCATTATTTATATAAGAACTTACCTCGGTACAAAAATAGTAGGAAATGGACGTAATCGTCAAATACTTTATTTTTCCTCCGATCTAGGTCCGAACCTCATTTCTCTTAATCTATAATAGTAAATTTAACTCATTTATTAATCATCTTACTCAATTCAGTCCAAAACTTACATTATGGAAAAATTACATTTTTCCCCTAAACTTTGACATATTACATTTTAGTCCCTAAGCTCGTAAAATGAAATCTATTCAATTTCATCAAGACCCAAGCCTAACCAAAACTCTTTCATGCTTATAACAGCTCACATGTTCGATTTAATCACACTTTTATACACATTTTGAAATTTTTTACAAATAGGTCCTTTTGACATTTCCATCAAAAATCACCTAGCAAAAGTTGTTTATTTTTACATCTAACATATGTTTTCCACCATTAGGCATCAAAATGAACAAATATTCTTCATGGGTAAAATTTTAGACTTTGATTTTCTTTCAAATTAATCCTTGAAATAGCTAGATTAGGTTACAAGGATTTTAAAAACATAAAAATCATTAAAAATGGGGCTAGAATGGACTTACAATCGAGCTTGGAAGATGAACAAACCCTAGATATGGTTCTCCTTTGAAATTTTAGGCCAAGGGTAGAAGATGAGCAAAAATTGGCTTTTTTAATTCATTTATCAGCCAAATGACCAAAATGGCTCTAACTTAAAACATGAAATTTCTCTTACCTCATGTCCATTTGTGACACCCCTAAAGTGACCCTAGTCGGAAAGCGGTTTCGGGACCGCTAAACTGAGTCACCAAATTATTTGAATATGATAATTATTGTCTAAAATATGTGAATATGAATGTGTGAAAGTTTTAGGCTTCGATTTAGTAAATTGCATGTGAATTTAGTCAAAAGGACTTATGGGTGACATTTTTGAAATGTGATAGGCTAATCTACAAGGACCTAATAGTGCATGTAATCAAAAGGGAGGACTTGCATGTCAATTTCCCCCCCTAATATGTAGTGGCTGGCCATGAGCATGGGTGGACAAGATGTTATGGCTAAAAACATGTCATAAACATGTTGGGGTAGTGCATTATGTAAGGATTAATAAAATAATGAGCATGGGTGGACAAGATGTTATGGCTAAAAACATGTCATAAACATGTTGGGGTAGTGCATTATGTAAGGATTAATAAAATAAAGGGCATGGGCAATAAAATATTAGTGTTAGTAGGATGAGAAAAAAATAAAAGAAAAGAAAGGATGTGTGTGATTGTCCCCCCCATTGCCGTGAGTGAAGAAAAGAAAAAAAAAGAAAATTTGTTCATCCTCTTTCATTTCTTTTGGCCAAAAATTCTAAGGAAGAAGGAAGGAGTTCTTGGTTCATGTTCGGTTGGTTGGTGTTTAGGAGGAGGAAATGTTGAAGAGATTCGGCCATGCTTGTAGCTAGGTTAAGGTAAGTTTGATGTTGTTCCATGAGATTCATGCATATTTTTTATGTTAGTTTGAGTTCTACCTAGCCTATGGTTTAAATCTTGCTATGTGATGAAGATGATACTCGGCCATGGGTGTTGTTTTCTTGGTTGGTGTTTGTTTCATGCTAAATCTAGATGAACAATGGGGGTTGTCATTTAGGTTAAGATCAAAGAAATTAATCTTGTTAAAAATTTGAACTAATAATGCCCATATGTGTGATAGCCGAACATAGACTTTGTTTAAAGTCTTGGTCAAAGGCCGGTTAAGTGTTTTGGAAATGATTAAGCTAGGTGTTTGATCTTTTTGGTTCGGCATAGTACATAAAATCTTGCTAGATGGAGAAAAAATTCGGCCAGCAAGAGGTGTGCTAAGGCCGAATATAATTTTGTATATTAATGAGTAATGCATGTGTTGAATTGATGGGATGGAGAGGATGTTTTAATAGTGCATATATGTGTATTAGCCAAGTTTTGAACTTGAAACAAAATGGTATTTGGTCAATACAAGTGACCATACTTGTAGAATGTATTAAGTATGCAATCGGCCTCAACATAGACATGCATGTTCGGCCACACGAATGAATGCATAGATTGATGTTGTACATTCGGCCATAAGCTAGCATAATGAGACTTTAATAAGTTAAATTTGTTTGAATTAGCTCAAGAGCTTATAGGACCAAAGTTGGATAAAGGAAAGGAAAAAGTGATCGAATAGCCGCCGAAATCGTTCGACAACATCCGAGGTAAGTTTTAAGTGATTAAACGTTGAGTAAATTCAATCATAATAGGACATAATGAGTTGATTTAATAAGATATGATGTGGCCATGATAGGTCTTAAACTCAAATGGTAAGTTCATAAGTGTTTGGACTTGGAAATTTAAGAGCAAATTGTAATAATTTGCTTTGGACAGCAGCAGTAACGTGATTTTAGAAAATCACTATAAATTGTTGGTGTGGAATTATAGGCTGCATAAAATATGTAATCAAGGCTTAATTAGTCTAGTTTCTTATAAAAGAGACCTTGTGAGCAAAGAAATTTCCTATAAAGAGATATTTAAAGTTGTGTGAGACGGTGTCAGAATGACTCCGAAATCCCCTGTTCAGTTTTTAGAAAATCATTATAAATTGTACAAAAATGGTTATAAGATAAAATTTATATGCTTAGACTCCTTAATGAGTCTAGTTTCAAATGAAATCAAATACAACACATTTTGAATTCTTTAAAATGAGAAATTTGATTCGTAGTGAAGAGTGGTCAGATTAGTCAAACAGTGAAACAGGGGAAACTTTAAGAAAAATCTGGTATTGATTGGCCAAACCTAAAATTTTGGAAATTATATGGATGGAATATATACGAGTATATATTCAGGAAAAATTAATGGAAAGTCATTTGGAGTTTTGTAGCTCTAGTTATAAATAATTTAGTGACTATTGCTCAGGAAAAACAGCTTGTGCTGAATTTGAGATTATGTTGTAAACCTTGATAAACTTGTTTTAGTTGCTCATAAGCTATTGATTAAACCCATACGTGAATTCTAAATTGTGATATTGGAAAATGGTAGATGTAGATTCAGCCAAGACAGTGTGTATACGTGAAAGTATATGTGGTATGTGAAGTGAATACATGAAAATTTATATTTTGATTTAGGATTTTATGTGATGGATGTGAACATGCGTATGTGTGATAAGGCCGAATGGCCAATGTGATGAATGTGAACCCGTATATATATGTGTGATAAGGCCGAATGGCCAATGTGATGAATGTGAACATGCGTATGTGTGATAAGGCCGAATGGCCACTGTGATGGATGTGAACATGCGTATGTGTGATAAGGCCGAATGGCCAATGTGATGAATGTGAACCCGTATATATATGTGTGATAAGGCCGAATGGCCAATGTGATGAATGTGAACATGCGTATGCGTGATAAGGCCGAATGGCCAATGTGATGAATGTGAACCTGTATATATATATGCGTGATAAGGCCGAATGGCCAATGTGATGAATGTGAACATGCGTATGTGTGATAAGGCCGAATGGCCAATGTGATGAATGTGAACATGCGTATGTGTGATAAGGCCGAATGGCCAATGTGATGAATGTGAACATGCGTATGTGTGATAAGGCCGAATGGCCAATGTGATGAATGTGAACATGCATATATGAGATAAGGCCGAATGGCCAATGTGATGAATGTGAACATGAATATATGTGGTAAGGCCGAATGGCTAATGCGAAACGTGTATGAGATGGATATGTGGTAAAGCCAAATGGCTAATGTGAGATATGTACGAGATGTGTATATATATATTGTGGCCAAATGACAAACGGTGAAAGGTGTGTATTATTAGATTTTTGGATGAGGCAAATGAATTACAAATATGACAGTCGATGTGAATGTTGTAACATGTGATTAAATGTACATGAAACTTGGAAATATATTCCGGGTAAGACCCGATGACTACGTGTGGAGATTTTGTCCGGGTAAGACCCGATGACTACGTGTGGAGATTTTGTCCGGGTAAGACCCGATGACTACGTGTGGAGATTTTGTCCGGGTAAGACCCGATAACTTCATGTGGAGATTTCGTCTGAGCTAAAGGTCTCGCCGATAATCCGAGTAGAGGTTAGAGCTATAAGACTTCGTAATAAGAATTGCATATAAATATATTCAACGCGAAAGGTTAAACAGGTATGTACTCCAAGTTTATATGTGAGCTTGATTTGAACTAAATCATAAGGTAGTTATGTGATGCATATGAGAGCAATCTATGAGACTATTCCTATGATTATGTGACTTCGGATCAGTGTGAGAGGATATGTGAAATCATACAATATATCTATGTCACATGAGCTCACTTTTATGTGAAAGTTTATCTGCCTATTGTATATGATGAGATGTGCATATTCGGTAAAGGGATGGTATGCCCGAAGGAAGAGTGAAATAAAAATATGAACAACTATGTTATAATTTGATTGTTATCTGTTGTCACTGCTTAAAACTTACTAAGCATTGTAATGCTTACTTTGTTTTCTCTATTTTATAGATCTCATTGCGAAGCTACAGGCTCGGGGATCATCAGCAACTAGTCACACTATCACTATCCATTGTTTGGTACTGCTACGTTTTGGATTATCTTATGGCATGTATAGAATAGACTAGTAGTGAGAGGATATTTTGGTTAATGTATATAAGCCATGCGAAAATGGCATCTTTTGAATGTGTACTTATAGAAGTTTAAATTGTATCCCTGACTGTCTCTAGTACTTATCTAAAGGAATGTTCAAAAAAAAAAATTTACTGTTCTGATATGAGTTTCAAGACTGGTAATGCCCCTTTATCTATTCCGGCGACGGATACGGGATTGGGGTGTTACACCATTTTTGTCCACTAACTTAACAAATGGTATAATTACCATCTAAGGACATTCAATTTAAAATTTCATAACAATTTGACACCTCTAACATGTAGAACTTAACTTTTTCACTTTTTACAATTTAGTCCTTTTTGTTAAATTGAGTGTGCAAACGTCAAAATTTTCGAATGAAATTTTCAAGAAATCATTCTGTAAAATTGTAGGTCATGAAAATATAATAAAAACAATTTTTTTCTACGTCGGGTTCATGGTCCTAAAACCATTGTTCTGACTAGACCCAAAATCAGGCTGTTACAACTCTCCCCCATTAGGGATTTTCGTCCCCGAGAATCTTACCAAAAAATAGGTTTGGATAATATTTTCTCATAGCCTCCTCGGGTTCCCACGTAGCCTCTTCGACCCCATGTCGTTGCCAGAAAACTTTCACTAGGGCTATGCTTTTATTTCTCAACTGTTTAAGTTCCCGAGCTAAGATCTTGATCGGTTCTTCATCAAATGTCATATCAGGTCGAATCTCAATCTCTGATAGAGAAATCACATGTGAAGGATTGGAATGATATCATCGCAACATCGACACATGAAACAAATTTTGAATCCTTTTCAACTCTGTCGGTAAAGCTAATCGATATGCTACTGGCCCTATTCTTTCAATAACTTCATATAGCCCAATGAAACGTGGACTTAACTTGCCTTTACGACCAAATCGGAGAATTTTCTTCCACGGAGACACTTTCAAAAATACTTTATCACCAACTTAAAACTCAATCTCTTTTCTTTTCAAATCCGCGTATGATTTTTGTCGATCTAAAGCTACTTTCAAGCAATCACGGATTACATTTACTTTTCCTTTAGTTTCTCTAACCAAATAAACCCCGTGAATCTATTTCTCACTAAGCTCGGTCCAATACAAAGGTGTTCGGCACTTGCGGCCATACAATGCCTCATAAGGTGCCATCTTTATACTTGATTGAAAACTGTTGTTATAGGCAAATTCGACCAATGGTAGATATTTTTCCCAACTACGCTCAAATTTTAAAATACAACATCGGAACATATCTTTGAGAATCTGAATCGTTCTTTTGGACTGACCGTCGGTCTACGTGTAAAATATGGTACTAAAGTTCAACTTTGTACCCAAAGCCTCTCGTAACTTCTTCCAAAATCTCGAAGTGAACCTTGGATCTCTATCCGAAAAAATAGACATAGGCACCCCGTGCAATCTCACAATCTTAGAAACGTACAATTCAGCTAAGTTATCAAGTGAGTAGTCAATATGTACTGGAATAAAATGAGCTGATTTCATCAGTCTATCAACCACAACCCATACGACGTCATTCTTCTTCGGAGTCAAAGGAAAACCTGTTATGAAATCCATCATAATCCTATCCCATTTCCACTCGAGCACTATCACTGGCTAAAGTAAACCCAAAGGCACTTGGTGTTTAGCATTCACTTGTTGACAAATCAAACATCTCGAAACAAACTTTGAAATATCTCATTTCATACCAGACCACCAATACAATTTCTTCAAATCATTATACATCTTTGTACTATCCAGATGCACAGATAAACAACCATTATGTGATTCATGCAGAATTTTCTAAATAAGTTCATTTCTTTTCGGTATACAAATTCTGTCTCGAAACATCAAACAATCTTCGAATCCGATATGAAAATTTGAATCACTACTCGATTCACATTAAACTCTTTTGGCTTGGAAATCACTGTCACATTCCTGAGCTTCACAAATTTGTTGATGAAATAGCGGTCTAGCTCTCATCTCAGCTGGAATCGAACCATTAACGGACAAATTCAACTGTGTATTCATCGCTCTCAAAGCAAACAAAGACTTTCTACTCAACAAATCTATGACTACATTTGCCTTACCCAAGTGATAATCAATGACTAGCTCATAATCTTTCAGTAACTCAAGCTATCTCCGTTGCCGCAAGTTTAAATCTTTCTAAGTCATCAAGTATTTTAAACTTTTATGATCAGAAAAGATATGACATTTCTCACCGTACAAATTGTGTCTCTAAATTTTCAGAGCAAACACAATAGTGGCTAATTCCAAATCATGCGTCAGATAATTCTTCTCGTGCTATTTCAACTGTCTCGAGGCATAAGCTATCACTTTTCCCTCTTGCATTAACACACATCCTAATCCATTCAGTGACACATCATTACAAATCACAAACTCTTTTCCTGGCTTAGGTTGTGCTAAAATCGGTGCCTCAGTTAATAATTCTTTCAAATTCTCAAAACATTGGTGACATTTTTTGGACCATTCAAATTTAACATATTTTTGCAACAACTTGGTCATAGGAGTAGCAATCATCGAAAATCCTTTGACAAATTATCGGTAGTAACCAGCTAAGCCCAAAAGGCTTCTAACTTTAGATACATTTTTCGGCGGTTTCCAATTAAAAATTATTGAAATCTTATTTGGATCAACTCGGATACTATCACTTGAAACAATATGTCCCAAAAATCTGACTTCTCGGAGCCAAAACTCACTTTTACTAAATTTAGCAAACAACTGCTTAGCAAACAACTGCTTATCTCTTAAAGTCTGCAATACAGTCTTCAAGTGCTCAGCATGCTCAGACTTATCTCGAGAATAAATTAAGATATCATCGATGAACACAAGCACAAACTTATCTAAATATGGTCTAAAGATCCGATTCATCAAGTCCATAAAAACAGCAGGTGCATTAGTTAGTCAAAAAGGCATAACAAGAAATTCATAGTGCCCATACCTTGTCTTGAAAGCGATTTTCGGCACATTCGCCTCTTTAACTCTCAACTGATAGTAGTCAGATCTTAAATCAATCTTCAAGAATATCGTTCCTCCACTCAACTGATCAAACAAGTCATCTATCCTCGACAAAGGATACTTGTTTTTTATAGTCACCTTGTTGAGCTGTCGGTAATCAATACAAAGTCTCATAAATCCATCTTTCTTCTTTACAAATAACACTGAAGCACCCCAGGGAGGAAAACTCATTCTCGCAAAACCCTTATCCGTCAACTCTTGTAACAGAGCTTTTAATTCTTTCAATTCAGTCAGAGCTATTTTATACAGAGTAATAGATATCAGCGAGGTCCCTAGTACTAAATCAATACCAAACTCAACTTCTCTAACCGATGGTAACCCAGGCAACTCTTCCGGGAACACATCCGAATATTCACAAACTATCAGCACTGATTCAATTTTAAATTCTAACTCTTTTGTATTCAACACATAAGCAAGATACGCTTCACAGCCTTTTCTCACATATCTTTGAGCAGACATCAAAGAAATCACAACAGGTAACTTACTCGCCTCATCTGAATCAATTTGAATAATTTCACCATTTTCAAATTTTAGTTAAATAATCTTTCTTTTACAGTTCACTACAGCATCATGCAATGTCAACCAATCCATACCCAAAATAACATCGAATTCATCAAATGGCAACAACATTAAATCAGTTAGAAAACAGTGACCTCGAATGATCAAGTGACAATTCTTGCAAACTCTATCAACTAACACATGTTTGCCTAAAGGGTTTGACACTCTAACCACAAACTCAGTAAACTTAACAGGCAAGCTCTTACTAGCTACCAATTTAACACAAACATAAGAATGAGTCGATCCAGGATCAATCAATGCAACTACATAGTATTATAGAGAGAAAAAGTACCAGTGATAACATCGAGAGATGTCGCTTCTTCGCGAGCACGGATGGCATAGGCTCTAACAGGTGCTCAAGCCTTGGATCTCACAGCTGTATCTTTCATCACATCTTTACTACTAACTCTATTTTTGGTATTTCTCGGTAGCCTACCCCTATTAGCAGTATTACTAGGCCTCGCACTCTGAAATTTTCTTTCCCAGCCATTTCGGAGCAATCTCGAATAAAATGCTCTTGAGAGCCACACTTGAAACAAGCCCGGTCATTCATTCTACACTCACCGGGATGACATCTGCCACAATGCTGATAATCAGGTCTATTAGGTCTTACATTACCCATACTTGCCATTGAAGTGGCTTGAGATTTATAACCAGAGCATTGCTTCCCACGATCTCTATGTGAATATCTCGCTGAAACATTCAAACGGGAATACATCTCTTTAGATTTCTTTGACTAAGTTGGAAATGACTTACTCATTGATCTCTTCCTTAGATCTCTATTATCAAGATCAGCCTTCCTCTTCTCTTTGTTCAACTCTTTGGCCTTACATGCCCATTTGACCAATACCACAAATTCTTTCAGCTCCAAGATCCCAACACACACACACACACACGAATATCTTTATTCAATCCATCCTCAAATCTCTTACACATGATAGCCTCAGTGGAAACACATTCTTGAGCATATTTACTAAGTTTGACAAATTCTCGCTCATACTCTGTTACTGACATACGACCCTGTTTCAGCTTAAGAAATTCGTTACGTTTCTAATCGATAAACCACTGACTAATATATTTCTTTCGAAACTCCTCTTGAAAGAATTCCTATCTAACCCTCTCTCTTGGTACCACCGATACTAGTGTATTTCACCAGTGACATGCAAAATCTCTCAAAAGTGAGACGACACACTTTAAACACTCATCCAGTGTGCAGGAAAACTCATCAAATACCCTGATGGAGTTTTTGAGCCAAAACTCGGCTTTCTCAGAATCATCACCCATATTAGCTCTAAAATCTTCAACCCCATGCTTTCGAATCTTATCAACTGGGGGCTTGTTCATTCTTACAAATTCCATAACTTGTGGGGCTACGGAAACTGGTCGAAGAATAGGTAAGGGTCGAGGAGGTTGGGCATTCAGATTTGTTCAAACAAATTTCGTATACTACTCATTCATCATATGGAGAAAGGCTTCCCTGCCCCCTTTTCCCTAACCAGCCGTTGGATGTCTACAATTAGACGGTGCTGCCTATTGAGCGGAAGCCGGTGCATTACTTTTAACGTCATCAGCCTCAGCTCGATTGGGATCCATTTACTATATGAAAACACAATTCAAAATTTTCAGGAGTCACCACACTATCACAGTTCATTTATGGCATGTATAGGTAGACTCTTACTCACGCTATGTTAGTCCAAGAATCTACTAAACCGTAGCTCTAATACCACTAAATGTAACACTCCTTACCCGTATTCGACGCTAGAACAAGGTATGAGGCATTACCGGACTTAAACACAAGCAAACATACAAAATTGAGATGTAAATTCCCATCCAAATTTAAAACTTTTATGAGCCTACGAGGCCCAAAACATGCTTTGGAAGCGGTTCGGGACTAAACCAAAAACTTCGAAAATTTTCACAACACTTAGAAAATTTTTCATGTTTTAAGAGCCACACACCCATGTGGCTTGGGACACGCCCGTGTCCCTAACCCATGTAACTATCTGTTTGTCATCCAAGAGAAAATTGAAGTCACACAGGCAAGGCACACGCTCGTGTGCTTAGGCTGTGTGGTCAATTTAATTTTCATAATTTTTCATAAACATGTCTCTGCCCGTATGCTCAATACTAAGCATTCTGTTTTGCGACAATTAAGGTGCAGAGGACACACGCCCATAGCGCGATCCGTGTGTCTCACATGACCTAGAAACATGCCCATGTACTCGTGTGGACAAAACTAAGGCTATTTTCCAGATAGTACCATACCAATGCCATATCCCAGATGTGGTCTTATATAGGATCTTGTTTTGATGCCAATAGCCCAGCTATGGTCTTACAAGAAATCTCATATCGATGCCATATCCTAGATGTGGTCTTACACGAAATCTCATAACGATGCCATATCCTAGTCTCGGTAACCCTAATGTCATGACATTTGTATCTTATCTATTTTTAAGGTACAACCGGGATTTATCACTTAGCAAACTTTTTCGATCACATTCAAGAGAAAATCACAATTCATACAATATTAAAGTAATTAAAGCATAAATAACAATGCATTATTTACATAAGAACTTATTTCAGTACAAAAATAGTAGGAAATGAACCTAATCGTCAAATACTTTGTTTTCCCCTCGATCTAGGTCCGAACCCCATTTCACTCGATCTATAATATCAAATTTAACTCATTTCTTAATCACCTTACTCAATTTAGTCCAAAACTTACATTATGGCAAAATTAAATTTTTCCCCTAAACTTTAACATATTTACATTTTAGTCCTTAGGCTCGTAAAATGAAATCTATTCAATTTCATCAAGACCCAAGCCTAACTGAACCTTTTTCATGCTTATAACAACTCACATTTTCCATTTAATCACACTTTTATATGTATTTTGAAATCTTTTTGCAAATAGGTCCTTTTGACATTTCAATAAAAAAATCACCTAGTAAAAGTTGTTTATCTTACATCTAACATACATTTTCTACCATTAGATATCAAAATGCACAAATATTCTTCATGGTTAAAATTTTATACTTTGATTTTCTTTTAAATTAATCCTTGAAATAGCTATATTAGGTTATAAGGATCTAAAAAACATAAAAATCACAAAAAATAGGGCTAGAACGGACTTACAATCGAGCTTGGAAGATGAACAAACCCTAGCTATGGTTCTCCTTCAAAATTTTTGGCCAAGGGTAGAAGATGAGCAAAAATTGGCTTTTAATTTGATTTTTAATTCATTTATCAGCCAAATGACCAAAATGCCCCTAACTTAAAACATGAAATTTCTCTTACCTCATGTCCATTTTTGTCCACTAACTGAACAAATGGTCTAATTACCATCTAAAGACCTTCAATTTAAAATTTCATAACAATTTCACACCTCTAGCATGTAGAACTCAAGTTTTTCATTTTTTTACAATTTAGTCCTTTTTGCTAAATTGAGTGCTCAAACGTCAAAATTTTCGAGTGAAATTTTCATGAAATCATTCCATTAAAATTGTAAACCATGAAAATATAATAAAAACAGATTTTTCTACGTCAGTTCGTGGTCCCGAATCTACTGTTTCGACTAGGCCCAAAATCGGGCTGTTACAATTACAACGAAAGTTGAGTGAGGATTAGAGGAATTTAGTCCACTTGTTCTTGATAATGTCATATTGCCATCATCAGAAGGTGGAGTTAATGTGCATGTTTAAGTCTCAGATTAAATAAAGGTGTGACGCTTGGTAAGATATATATTGAAATTTTTTGCCTCGACAATCACCTATCATTTTATACCTTGTGAGCACTTAGTATTCTACTGAAGATTCATGTTGGGGATCTTATTTTATCATTATCATATTTTATTTTATTGTTTTCAATTTGTTGCACTGACAACTATCCTCACAATTAATCTCATTTCTATCTAGTTATTGCACTAACATTAATAGACGAAAATAATCGTCCTTGTGGGATCGATATCTGACAGACTCACATCTGTCTATTATACTTGCATCAATAGTGTATGCTTGCACATTATTGTTGTGACGTTAAACAATCGATCAGAACCCTAGTGTACATTCTCATCTAGGATACCTACAGTAGTAAACACATATATCAGTTTAGCATAAACCATGGATAACTTTGATTACATGTGGTTGGATGAAGGATTAGATTATGATAATAACTTCTATGAGGAAGGAGTCTATGAGGAATGAGAGATTCAAGAGAACCAAGGATTACTGATGCTCAAACTAAATCAACTTCAAGGAGAAATTCCAATCTCTTCAAGATGATGACACTAGTATCAATACAAATTTAATAGGTCACTAATACGAGTAAGGTCAAAAACCAAACTAATAAAAAAACTCAACGCTAAACACTTATGAGGAAAAAGTACTAGGACAAATTAGGAGAAATGACATCCCACGAAGTCATAGAACTAGTTAACAAAATGGTGGGCGAAAAAAAGAATCAATTGGGAGTTGGATTCACCTTTCCAACAACAATAGATTCTATCATTGGGACTAACACACGAGGTCAGCATATTACGGATCTACTTCGACAACTAGAAATAATAATATTCACTGCCAATATAGTAGAGGAATGCTCGAAATCTCAAAAACTTGTGAAAAAGAGCAAGGAAAAACATGCAAGTTTGGGGGATACATTCAACTTGAATTTCTTTTGCAAGATATTAATCTTTAGTCAGACACCCCAAAAGTTTAACAATTTAGGAATCTTTCAGATGTTGAAAAAAGTTAAAAAAGTATACATTGACAGGACTTATGATCACGAGGTTAGCATAAACCAAGTAGTACCACTAGCGAGTGAGGAAACAAGGATGGAGGAGCCACAGATCACTCATTTACTACAAGAATCACCTAATAGACTAATAACCCAATATGTAGAAAAACCTAAAAATTTCTAAAACTAGAACTCAAGTTATGTGGTACATAATGACACATTAATCAAGAAGATCAAGGTAACTTCCATAATACCATTTCTGTTAGAAGCATTAATTAAAAACGTTATGCACAAAAAGCATGAACAAAAACCACCAAATCTATTATGGAACAAAGACTATAAAAGAATGTTAGGGAGGTTGCATTACTATTTGATTTTAAAAGTGACTAATGGCTACAATCTGTGGAAAGAATTTTCAGTGATCAGTGCAGATCAAAAGGGTAAATTTAGAGAGCAAGATAAATGAAGAAGAATAGAATGGCATCACAGGTGTTGGACCAATACTGACAGAAATAAAACACGAGAAATACCCAGGTGCATATTAACTGAGCTAACGGACGAGTCAGGATATATTCCGAATAGGATTTTCAGTTCGAGAAATTTTTGGATGTCTTGAAGCAACTCCATATCAATATACCATTACTAGAAGCCTTGGAGCAAATGCTCAATATGTGAAATTCATGAAAGATATATTGTCAAGGAAGAGATGATTGGGAGAATTTGAAATTATTGCTCTTACTAAATGGTGCACAATGATGCTGATGAACAAATTGCCTCTAAAGTGGAAAGACCCAAGGAGTTTTACTATCCCTTATTCAATTAGAAATCATTATGTTGGTAAGGCATTATGTGATTTGGGAGAAAGTATAAATTTAATGCCTATGTCTATCTTTAGGAAACTGCAAATTGGGAAAGCAAGACCCACGACAGTCACGTTGAAGCTAGCTGACCAGTCTTACGCACATCTGGAAGGTAAAATTGAAGACGTGTTGGTAAGAGTAGATAAGTTTATTTTTCCAACCAATTTCATTATTTTAAAATGTGAAGCTAATAAAGATGTGCCGATTATTCTTGGAAGACCTTTTTTTGCTACAGGCAGAACTCTTATTGATGTACAAAAATGTGAATTGACCATGAGGGTAAATAATCAATAAATCACCTTCAATGTATTCGGTGCCCTAAAATGTGCTGATGAGAATGAGGAATGGCATGTCATTGGGTTAATAGAAACAATAGTAGAGGAGGAGTTTGCAAAAAATTTTCCACAGCAATTCTGATGAGGAAAAAATTTCACCTGAATTGAGTGAAGTAGAAATTTTTGAAGACCTTGGTGAACTTATGGGGACCAAGCAACTTGTGGATAGACCATGGAGGAAGTTTGAATCTTTGGATTTATACAATTGTTCTTTCAAACTTTCCAAACCCTTTGCAGAGGAACCTCCCATATTAAAGTTAAAGCCTCTGCCATTGAATTTAAAGTGCGCCTATTTGGGAGAGAACAACACTTTACCAGTAATTATATCTGCAGAGTTGACACCTGCTCAAGAGACAATGTTGTTAGATGTTCTCCGACAATTTAAGAAGGCATTATGATGGCCAATTACTGACATCAAGGGAATTAGCCTTGCTGTCTATACACGTGAAATTTTGCTGGAAGATTGCCATAGCACTTCTATTATACAACAGAGAAGGTTGAACCCCATCATGAAGGAAGTTGTCAAGAAAACGATTATCAAATGGCTTGACGCTGGGATTATATACACTATTTTTGATAGCTCGTGGGTGTCTTTTACAATGTGTACCTAAGAAAGGAGGAGTCACAGTGGTTAGCAATGATAACAACAAGCTTATACCAACTCGTACTGTTATGAGATAGATAGTATGCATGGATTACCGCAAGCTTAACAAGGCAAATCGAAAGGACCATTTTCCCTTACCTTCCATCGATCTAATGTTGGATAGATTACTTAGGAAAACCTTCTACTATTTCTTGAATGGTTATTAAGGGAATAACCAGATCGCCATATACCCCAATGACCAGAGAAGATAACTTTCACCTGTCCATACGAAACTTTTGTGTTTAGACGAATGCCATTCGGGTTGTGTAATGCCCCAACAATGTTTCAGCATTGTATGATGACAATTTTCTCTGACATTGTGGAAACCTTTTTTTGAAGTATTTATAGACAATTTTTCTGTGTTGGGAATACCTTTGTGGACTGCTTAAAAAATATGGAGCTGGACTTTTGTCATTGTGAAGAAACGAATCAGGTTTTAAATTGGGAAAAATGTCACTTCATGGTTCATGAAGGCATTATTTTGAGACATAAAGTATCACAACAATATATTGCAGTTGGCAAAGCAAAAATTGAGGTGTTAGATAAATTACCACCTTCCACCAGTGTAAGAGGTATTTAGAGTTTCTTGGGCCATCCAGGGTTTTATAGAAGATTTATTAAGGATTTCTCGAAGATATCCAAATGCTTGGGTACATTTCCAAAGCACAATAGACCTTGCAATCTTGATGAACCCTGTTTGTAAGCTTTCGAAGACTTAAAGAAACGACTAGTAACGACACCTATTGTGGTAGCTCCGGACTGGACACTACCTTTTAAACTTATGTGTGACGCCGGCTTTGCTATAGGTGCAATGTTGGGGAAAAAGAAGGACAAGGTATTTCATGCTATATACTATGCAAGTAGGGCCCTAACTACTGCGTAGCTCAATTACACCACCACTGAAAAAGAGTTATTGGTTGTGTTATTCATGTTTGATAAATTCAGATCTTATCTAGTTGGTACCAAGGTTACAGTCTACGCAAACCACTCTGCTATGAAGTATTTAGTGACCAAGAAAGATGCCAAGCCAAGGTTGATCCAGTGGATACTGTTGCTGTAAGAATTCGATTTTGAAATCAGAGATAAAAAAGGGACTGAGAATCAAGTGGTTGATCACTTGTCATGATCAGAAGCTGGACTTGAAGATGAAAATGCTCAACTTCTAGTGAGTGGGCTGATGCCCCCTAATTTAACCAGTCAAAAAAGATAGAAGTTTCTTCATGATGCTAGGCATTACTACTGGGATGAGCCTTTTCTATTCAAGTATTGCACTGACCAAATTATTTGGAAATGTGTTCCTGATGATGAGATTCATAGCATCCTACAACATTGTCACACCGCTCCTTACAGAGGACATTTTAGAGGAATAAGAACTGCTGCCAAGGTTTTCCAATCTGGCTTTTATTGGCAGAGTCTATTAGGTTTTCCAATCTGGCTTTTATTGGTAGAGTTTGTTCAAAGATGCTCATGCATTCTATCAGTCATGTGTGATTATTGTCAAAGATTGGGTAATTTCTCTAGGTGACATGAAATGCCACTGCAAAATATCCTCAAGATTGAGTTATTCGATGTATGGGGACTATATTTTATGGGTATATTTCCACCTTCCTCAAGCAAATTATACATACTTATGGCAGTAGATTATGTCTCAAAGTGGGTTGAAGTTGTATCCCTCCCTACTAATAATGCCAAGTCAGTGTTGAAATTTTTGCACAAAAATATATTCACAAGATTTAGTACACCTCACACAATTATCAATGATGAAGGCTCTCATTTTGATTCCAAATTAGTTGCTAATTCCTTGCCTAGGTATAGGTTGAAATACAAGATTGCCACGGCATATCACCCCTAGAAAAATGGACAGGTCAAAATTTCTAACAAAGAAATTAAGTAGATCCTGGAAAAAGTGGTGAACTCAACTCGCAAGGACTGGTCATCTAGACTGGATGAAGTTTTGTGGGCTTATCACACTGTATTCCAAACACCATTAGGGATTTCACCTTTTAAGCTTGTTTATGGGAAGTCATGTCACCTACCTGTTGAGCTGGAGCATAAAACATTTTGGGTCATTAAGAAGCTGAATATAGAGTAGATCCCTGCTAGCCATAAAAGGTTATTAGAGCTGAATGAAATGGAAGAATTTAGAGCTAGAGCATATGAGAATGCCAGACTGTACAATGAGAAGACCAAGCGCTGGCATCACAATAGGATTATGCCATGACAATTTGAACCAAGACAACAGGTGTTGTTGTTCAACTCTAGGGTCAAATTATTCCCTGGAAAATTAAATCTTGCTGGTCAGGACCTTTTGAAGTCGTTCGCATATACCTTAATAGAGCTGTGGATGTCAAAGATATAAGGACTGGGACTATAGTCGAAGTTAATGGACAATGCTTGAAGCATTCCTGGGGTGCTCCTGTGACTTGAAATAAACAGTTCATTAATCTCTGAAATGTTTAACTTATGTATCTCGATAATTTTTTTTTGCTTTATTTTTCTCAAATTTAAATTTTTATTAGTTCTTTCATTTGTTTAGTTTGATAAATTCTATTCCTCTTGTTTTGTAGGTATGTTTGTTTTCTTACTAGAATAAGAGGATTTAGGCTTCATAAATTACCCATTAACTCATTGTAATTTTCCCTATTATTTACCCTCCAATCATATTTTTACTTTCCTTCCAATTTTCAATAACGCCACAGTCAGACCATCATTACCGTTCATCCACTCGTCCACGTCACACCATTACTTTGCCATTGTTTTAATTTTTCTTTTACCCTAATCGTTTCAATTTCTTTTATAGTTAACCTAAGTTTTCTTTCTCTCTGAACTTGTGATTCTTTTACTCTTGCAAGTTTTCACCTTTTTTGTCTACCATTTACTCTACCTTCTCCTAATGGCAAGACGTTTTACTCCACAACCATCTACTATGTCACAATGCATTTTTTTCAACCAAGTAGCGTAAGACCGATACACACACGATATCTCCAAGTGTCATTTTTTCTTGGATAAAGGCTTTTTTTTCAAGACGAATCCTTTATGGGTTATGATTAGTCTATTTCTTCTATGGTAGAACAACATGGATGGAAGATTTTCTGTTTATGTCTAGAAGATGTTTTAACAAATGCAGTTCATGAGTTCTACGCTCACCTCACTTCTCTCAATGCTTTTATTTATGTGAAGGGAGCCTCGATGCTGTTTGATGAAGATGCCATCAATGCACAGTACGACCTTTCTGCTATTCAAGATGAGTATAACTAGTTTGCTACTACAATCACTATTGATGGTCTGACTCAGGTTCTTCAAGACTTGTGTATAGTAGGTACTAAGTAGGCAGTGTCAAAACAGGATTGTTAAACCGTGGAGAGGGCCTCTTTGAAACCCAACTGTATGGTTTGGTACCACTTCCTTAAGATACGTTTAATTCCTTCAACTTAAAACTCCACAATTTCTAAGGAGTGGGTGTTGTCGCTCTATTCCATCATAAAAAGTAAGAAGATAAATGTGGGAAAAATCATATTCAAAGAAGTGCACCAGTGTGCCCAGAAGAATGCAGGGAGCCTTAATTTTCCCTCTCTTATCATCGCGCTGTGCCAGCGTGTGAATGCCTTTGTCCAGGCCAATAAAGATGTCACCCCAAACAAAGGGGTCACTATAAAGAAAATTGTTGTAAAGATTTCAGGGGAGGATTTTCCATGGCACCAACCTCCTGGTTCTGCCACTACCTCTTCTAATCCAATCTATGCCACAACACCACCTTCTACTACTAACAACATCTTTGAGTAGCACATGTTAAGCTTTTTCAAGAAGTTAAATAAGTAGCTCAATTTATTTGAGGCTTAGCAACTATAAATTGCTATAGACTTGGCATGGGCACAAGAACAAATGGCCATATTCTAGACCTATGTGGAAAGGAGAGACGCTACCTCAAAGATGTCCCTTCAAAAGAACTTCACCAAGGATATGCCTGTGTTTCTTAAATTTTCCAAGGAACTGCATGTAGATGAAGAGGAAGGGGAAGGTGAAGCAGAGGTTGGTGCAGTAGACCCTATCCCCACACACCCTACTACTGAAAGACAAGAAGCAGAGGAACTTGCAAAAGAAGAAAATACCAAATCAGTCAGTATTGATACTAATAATGAGGAAGTAGTAGAAGAAACTCCAACTCCTGCTCCACCAATGGATATCATTACTACTATCCCACCTCCATTGACTGAACCTATGTCTGCACAAGATTAGGAGATCAATCAGCTCATTGATGGTCTCACCAAATCTGGCGATGAGGAGGAGGAAGTACCACTCAATGCTTTGAAAAAAAAGTTGCGTTATAAGCATGTTACTCGTAAATCGACTCGCATAATTTAAAGTAACAATGAAAACTTAGCTGCAACCATCTAATCAATTTTTTCAGCCATTTGTTTTTCTTTTTATTTTATTACATCATGCATTCATAATTTTTGTCATATCATTTTTTGTATATATATATGTTTTTTCCTTTATGATTCTTGTCTGTTTATGCATTAAGAACAATGTATCCTTTAGGTTTGGGGGTGTGTTGTGCATGTAGGATGTATTAGATATTTAGTTAAGTATGTTCATTTTACTATTTCTTTTCATTTTGTCATTCATTCTTCCATGACACATAATTGCCAATGAATGTGTAGATTGTGATGATAAATGTTTGTGATGTTCAATGAGGAGATTAATTCTTCAATAAATCTAGAAAATTGTGATAGTGGATTAGGTTATTTTAGTTTAGGATAGTTGCTTGAAAATAACCTCTAAAAATAGAATACCTTAACTCCTATTGTACTTGGTCTATAGTAAGTTTCTTTTAATAAACTTAGAGATTCTAGAAGCCAAATTCAGTAAAATGGCAATACTCAATAACGAATAAAATGGAAAATTTTAAGAAAAATTAAAAGAAAAATCAAAGAAATGCCATGAAATACTCCAACACTCTAAAGTTTGAAATTTTCGAATAGGTCAGCAACATTTTGTTTACTCCATTATGTCGTTGATTAGAAAAGTAAGTTTAAGTAAGAGTGTGTAAAAAACTAATAAGAAGAAGAAATAGTTTAGGGGCATTCCACTGTAGTAATAGGTTAATTAGCTAAGGAGATAGTTGTTTGCTCCATCCATCTTCTAAGTTAAAAGCCTTGGCTACATGAGTGAATCCCATTCAAATCATGACATGATTGAGTAGTCAACAATTCAATGTATGCTCCATTGTGATTGTCGAGTCAAAAAACCATGTGATAAGATGAGTCCCCTAGTTGAAAATTTTATATTAAATAGATATATACATATGAAAGTATACAAGGTGCCAAGTTTAAAAAGAAAGTTGAATTTGGTTAAAAGATGAACTAAGTAATTTAGGAGACAGTTGTTATAGTCAAAATTACTTAGAATTTTTATTTTTAGGGCAACATTTTTTGCATTGCCTTTGCTAAATAAGCTTATGAATTTTAACAAATTTTTAGACGCAGAAGATTGTTGAGATTTGAAGTGCAAAAGTATGTTCTATACAGTTTGGCAGAACAAATGTAATAATATCGGTATAGTAATTCTTGTATTCATGCATTCATCGATATTTTGCTTGAGGGCAAGTAATAACTCGAGTTAGGGGCATGATAACTTTTGAAAAGAGTTACTTTTTAGGCCTTTCGACTTGGTTAATTCCTTGTCTTAGTTGAATTTAGTTGTATTTTAGGGTATTATATTAGTATATTTTTAGAACATTGCATCATAGAGTTTGGATTGGGCTTAAATGTTATTATATGTTACTTTTTCTTATGGGTGGAAAGGATTTGTTTGTTGTTTGAGCGATAGGTGCATATTAAGGAAAAGGAAGTAAATGTGTGAAGTTTTGTTGTGGCTAAAGGTTGGTCAGTTTGCCAACACTAATGCCATAGAAATGTCGTAAGATGTTGAGTCAACACTCAGTGTGTATTAGCCCCAGCAATATTTTTACTAGAAAATCTACTTGAAAAGAGGAGATGAAAAAGCATGGGTGAGGGACCTACCAGAGAAAAAAATATAAAACGAAAGGAAAGAACTTTAAGAAAGGGGGTTTTGGAGAGTCTTTTTAGGGGGAAAGATCCTAAGGAAAAAATGAGGGTAGCAGTAGAGGTTGAGTAGTAGAGAAGAACAAGAGGGAGAAGAAGAAGGCAGTCAACCTGGTCTTTCCAAGACATTGCGCCACCAAAGTTGAGGCTGGATTGGTGAAAGCTTCCTAAAGTTCTTCCTTTATTTTCTTGAATTGCTACTTTGTGAAATTAATTGTTGAATATGTTGAATGATATTTTGAATTTTTATTTGATTAACCAAACCATGAGTTAAATCTCATCAGGTTGGGATTATTAGATGATACTTTAATTTTCCATTAATGTTGAAACTTGGATCTGATCTATTTTACTATTTCATTCAATTTGTTCTTTCGAATTGCATGCATGTAGTCTCTAGACATAGATGAATGCATAGTATCTGTATAAACATAATCTAATTCTGAAAGGGTTAGGTTAGTTGGACCGCAAGTGACTGATACAAGTGGTGCTAGACAGAATGCCCACAGAAATCTTTAGACATAGAGCAACGTTTATACAAAGTGAATAGTAACCAGTACTGGGAATAGCCTCTGAGGTCTACAGACATATATTTCCTTACGTGAGTTAACCTTAAGTCTTTCTCTCAAAAGAATCAGACCATTTTAAATCCATTCTAAGCAGTAAGTTGATTCAGATTTTGTCGAGGTATTATTGGTTTGTAAGGGTAGATTCCTAGTAATTTGAGCTTTTCCATTCAACAGCGTAGACCCTCTCACTTTTTTCTTGGTATCTTTGCCATATCATATTTTAAATATTTTTTGTTTACATATTGTGCACATCATCATTAGTTTGATTACCATTGCATTTCTATCATTTTTTTGCCTTAGCATAATTCATATACTTCATAACACCAACTTAACCAACTTAATCCTATCCAATCCTTGTAGACACAATCTTACTTATCATTATATTACTTGATTTGACATGTGTAGTTGCACACTTTCACATTAAATTTAAACACAACAAATTCGAGGTAATAATCATTCTTTGTGTACTATCAAGTTATTGCTAGAAGATACTGAAGATGGGGTTTATCGAGGGACAGAGTAGATTAATTCAATCACGAGAAACTCAAGTCTCAATGGTTAAAAGCAAGGAACATTTATCCCATCTATGACAGTCTGTGGGTGAGCCATGTACCAAACATATGAGGTATCATAATTGTAGAGAATGAGGATAATGAGCTGATTCCATTAAGGACAATCATAGGTAGGAGAATTTCAATGAATGATAGAAAGTTGAACAGAACAATGCAGAAGGACCATTTCCTGTTGCTATTCCTTAATCTGATGTTGGAAAGACTTGTAGAGAGAGATTATTATTTCTTCTTAAATAGGTATGGTTGGTTTAACAAATGGCCCTTCGACTCTTCTTTGGACAAAGACGACTCATATAACAAGGAGCTTTTCTTTAAGCTCCTTATTTCTTTTATATTTTAAATTGCCATTTTACTTTGTAGTTTTAATTGTTTTTTTTTAAATGTATAGAAAAAGGTTCATTTTGACCTAGTCTCTTGTTTTAATTGGTTTTACATTGTTTTCGCAAGTACCAGTTAACCTATCCACCACCCTTACACTATATTCCAACTTGAACCATCCATCCCTTAAGAACCCCACACTGCCACCTTATATGATCTACAAAATCATATTGCTAGCCAACTACAATCATCAAAACCATTTCCAATCACCTCATTTAGAACTCCAACGATAGTGCACAAGCTTTGGATTAATTTCACTAAACTAGGCGACCAACTTGTGCAATTGTTCCAGATTTTATATTTGGTTCATAGACCCCATTCAGAGCAAAATGAGTTGAGCAAGGACAAAAATGATGAAGTGAAACCTAGTTTAGATATTGAGGGGTCTGCAAATAAATAAAATGGAGGACTTTTACTATGGCATTCCAAACATGGGGCTAGTAGAAATAGAGATAAAAAAATTAGATTCTATTTAAAAAAAAACAAACGGTAGGAGAATTTAGTATGCCTTCAAAATTTTTATTGTTAACAAATTAGCAAGAATGAGCTTGCTAGTTCAATGTTAAAGCCTTAGCTTACCTCAAGGTCCTAAGTGTGAAACCCTTTATGTGTATTCAGCCAAAATATTTTATTTTCTCATTTTTAACCCATAAAAGTGTTAAATCTCCAAATTAGCCCAGCCTTAAAACTATTTTTTGAAATTTAGTCCTTAATTTCAATTAAACCCTAATTTTAAAATAATTCCTAATTTTATTTCAATTAAGGAAAGGAAGTTTTATAAATAGCTCATGTTTTCAAACACTAGAATTTTTAATTAAAATTTTTCAAGAGAAAAACTCCCAAAGTTCTTCTTTCTCTACACCAATTTTCAATTGAGGATTCAAAGTTTTGAAAATCATTCCTCTCATTTTGAGAAAATCACCAATCTCGTCATTCGATTAAATTTTTTGTGCTTTCAAAATCAAGTATGGGATCTAATTTAAAATCATTATCTAAGAATAATTATTTTGAATCATTAAGAGATTAGGGTTAAATACGTAAAGAACAAACTGGTGAACCCCTCTATTGAAAATAAACCCTCCATGCTAGGCGAACACCTATGATATGCAACCTCTAGGTAGTATGCGAACCCGCAATCATGAAACCATATGCCAAACCTTATAGGAATCATTAGACCACCCCTTAGTATATTGCATGCAAACCTTGGGAAATATGCGCACTCTGCATAACATGCGAGCCTATATGTTAGTACATGAGAGCCTATATGTTAGTCCATGTGAGCTTGTACATTAGTATATGCAAGCCTATACGTTAGTTCATGTGAACCTATATGTTAGTACATGTGAGCTTATATGTTAGTATGTGCAAACCCCTAAGGTGAAAACCCCTAAGGTGCAAACCCCTAAGTTTGTGAAACCATATCTGCAACCTTATATGTAAGACCCCGATATGTGGGAACCCTAGGTGTGCGAACACATGTGTGAACCCTAAGCGTGTGGCCCTTTTTGTGAGAACCTAGGTGTAGGAGCTCGTGTGGAAACCCTAGTGTGCAAACCCTATACATGTAAACCCTACTTGTGAACCTGTATGTGTATGTTAGCCAAACTAAGCATATTATTTGCATGAAGATATTGTATATGTGAAATTATTTTTAGATCGCTTAAAATAATTGTATATATGAAATTGATGAGAATGGATGAATATCCACATGCCAACAAATATGAGTATGAAATACTCAATGTAAGCATTGATTGATGATGAAAAGCATAATTTGATAAGTATATGTGCATAATACATGAAATCGGGTATGAAGGGCGGAGGAGTATGTTGGAGACAGTGGCAATTTAAGTCCATATTGAATGTCAGTATTGCACAAAGTAGGCAGCAATGTCATAAAAATTGGATAAATCAGGATGGTAATTTGAAAAAAACCATCAAAATCGGGTAGACCAGGATGATAATTTATTGTTGTAAACAACAATCAAAATCAAGCAACCGAGATGATAAGTTATTGCAGTAAAAGTCATTGTCACAGATGACAAGTGAATGACCATCTTCATTAGGAAATTTAGGAAGGGTAGTTTTTTATATGTGTTTATGGTGTGTCCAGCGATGCTCGAGGGTAGGTAGGATGAATGGGTGGGAAATTTGTGTTTGCATTGCATCGTACATAAACTATATATACATTGATTTACTATATGTTCAACATGTTATGCTTAAATCGCTATTAGGTTATCAATTCTATACATTTCTGTTTGTGCAATTATATATAATGATTTATAAGTTAGTCTCACATTGAGTTGTTGTAAGCTCATCCCTCCTTTTTCCTTTACCTCTCAGGTAACGCAAAAGATTAAGACTCAGTATGGCATCAGAGAACTCTTAGATTAACAACTTGTTTTATTATTTAAAAACTTTCCATTTATCATTTACGAGATTGTAATTATTATTCTCTTTCTTTTATATCTTAAGTTTGGGATTGATTAGTTTATTTATCCTAAAGCATGACACTTAGTTAATATTCTGATATTTGCATGCTTTTCGGTTTAAAAAGCCCTTACTTTAAATGTTTTCAACTGATTTGCAAAATACTTAAAGTTTTGATAAAGCCTTTTCTTAAATACCTAAAAATTGTTTTTATAAAAAAACTTCACGTTAATAACGTTGTAATCGAATTATTAAGTAAAGCTGATTTAAATTAATGTACGTCTTACTTAAAATAAAAAAGTGTTTTCCTTACAAATCAACATTTCAAACAGAATGGTTTTATAGGACCACTTCAGTGATCGAATGTAACGCCTTTGACTTAGCTGAAACTCCTAGGCCAGGTCAGAGGTGTTACATTTACTTTTCTTGTTAGAAAGTTATATTTTCATTTCATGCATAATAAACATTAAGTTGAAATCATTAACTAAATTGAGCAAACTTGCACATTATATTTTAAAATTCTTGAAAAATAAGAAGTGTGGTAATGGATATGTACATGTTTGGGATTGGATCTGTCGAGGAAAGACTTGGTATTTAAATAGTCAAATTTGACTCACCTCTCTTTCCTAAGATCCTACCTGGTGTACATTATCAATTCACTTCTTTAATTTTGTTTATTTTATCTTATGTTTTAAACAATGAGGACATTGCTTCTCCTAAGTGAGGGGACCAAAAATTAAAATTTCTTATTTTTCTAGGATCGTTGAAATTGTAACTTTTTCTGAGATTGTTAACGAAAAATAATTTTTTCCATCAAGTTATGATCAAGTAAATTTTGCTCAAAAATTTAAATTTTGCTCAAAAATTTAAATTTTTGTCTCATTATGTTAGTTTTCATATATATAAAATTTCATTATTTAAATTATTTTTATGTTAGCTTAATTCTAACTTAAAAATTATTTTTAGTAAATGTGTACAAATTAACCATGAAATTTGCTTCCCCTAATAAAACTAGGTATACATGAAGGTTTAAGTCTTTAAAATTGACTCAATAATTTTCTTGAGGTGAAATCCTAGGAGGCATGGTAGTTTAAAAATGATTTAAGCAAATTTTTGCTTGGACCATTTGGGTCTTTCAAGCCAACCTTATTAAAATTTATCCTTTGAAACCCACTTTTGAGTCAAAGTATCGAACCCCTTAGGCAAGTATGTTTTAGTTGATAAAGTTTGCAAGGATTGCCCTTTGATGACTCAGGGTTATTGTTTTTCGGTTGACTTGATGCTTTTACCATTTGATGAGTTTGATGTGATTCTGGGTATCGATTGGTTAACTCTGCATGATGCCGTTGTAAATCATAAAAGAAAGACTATTGGATTGAAATGTCAGAATAGTGAAATCATTCGAAATTAATCTGATGAATCGAGTGGTTTGCCTATAGTGATTTTGTTGATGACGGCCTTAAGATATGTGAGAAAAGGTTGTAATGCGTACCTAGAAGATGTTTTAGATACCGAAGTGTCTAAAATGAAGATTGAATCGATGCCTGTAGTTTGTGAATATCTGGAAGTATTTCCAAAAGAATTGTCTGGGTTGCCACCGGTCAGAGAGGTTGAGTTTGCTATTGAACTAGTATCGGGAACATTGCCGATATCTATAGCTCCTTACAAAATGGCTCCGGCAGAATTAAAGGAGTTGAAATCTCAGTTGCAAGAGTTGACAGATAGAGGTTTTACACGACCAAGTTTTCACCTTGGGGTGCACCAATATTGTTTTAATGCTTTGATAATGCATAAATTGTATATATTTGACTATGGTTTGTGCACGATGATAAATCAACTATGTTCGGCACTAAATGTGAGATTTAAAATAGCTTCGGCTATAAATAGCACTAAGTGTGCGAATTGGAATAGCTTCGGCCATATGAGGCACTAAGTGTGTGATATTGAGATAGCTTCGGTTATTTGAGATGGCACGAAGTGTGCGGGATTGTTACAGCTTCGGCTAACCATTAAAGCACTAAGTGTGCGTGTCGAGGCCATTTTTTAAAATCGAGTTTTGGAAAATGGGGATCGACTAAAAAAACGAAAACAGGAGTCGCCACCAATCTTTTTTAGGTGTGATTGGATCACCTTTAAAACATTTTGTTTTAAAATCATTAGTTTTTGGTCTACAAAATAAAAGAATGGGTCCGGGAGTCGGTTACGTACGAGGAAGGATTAGCACCCTCGTAACGCCCAAAAATTGGTACCTAATTGATTATCAAAATGTCTTTAATGTCGGAAATTTAAAAATTTTGAGATGCAATCCTCTTTTAATATTTTTGATTTTTGAAAATTAGAGTTTACTTGTATCAAATAAATCAAAATATTATATCCAATAAGCTAGGACACAATATTTTTAAGATATTTGACACTAAGTTAGCCCTTTTTTGAAATCCCTATCTTGAAACGACAAAACGCCACATCCGGTAAGTTAGGACACAACGCTTTGAAATTCCAAAACAGTTGCTTGTATTTTGAAATTTTTTTTAAAAACTTAGAAGGGTAATTGACTATTTGAACTGAACATGAAAAGTCGCAACCCAGTAAGTTAGGGCACTACTTTTCTCGAAGCTTCCAAACACCAAGCATTGCCTTTTTATTTTTTTTGAAACTTGGAATCTCATTTTTTAAATTGATGCATGAGGAATCGTATTACATTATAAATCATGCATGATAATATATTATTGTAATAGGTAAATAAAACATGCATTTAAACAATATGATAGCAATAATATAAAAACCATGCATTAGATACATACATAAAAAAAAATATAGCAAATCTTAACAACATACGTACAAAGATATACATAGCATATATTGAAGATGAATAAGCAAAACACACAAACATACAAAGTAATAATTAAAAATGATATATGATATACAATTTAATATATATAAAAAGAGTAATAATATCAATGTACATATTCATAAAATATATCATCAAAATAACATTTAATACATAAATGATATATATACAATAAAAATATATAAAGAATAAAAATATAAAATAATGTGAATAATTGTTAACAAAATATACTTATAATAAAAAAATATGATATTTAATAATAATTTTAAAATAGTATTTAATATATAATATATAATAACAAAAACAATTATAAAAGGTTAATAATTATGTATAAAATAAAAATATTTTGGTTTAGAATAATAATGTATAAAATATCAAATATGTGAAAGAATTTATATTTAATAAAATAATTATATAATATATACAAATATAAGTTTAGAATAATATGAAATAAGTAATTAATGATGAAATATATGTATTATATAAATTATTATATTATAATATCTTCAAAATTTGTAATAATAGAATATAAGTAAGTAATTATTAACATATAAATAAAAATAAGTATATAATACAAGTTAAAACTTTTAATGATAATAATATATAGATAAACATATATAGTAGTATAAAAAATGACATAATAATATGAAAGTATATATGTAAGAATAATATATAATATATATAAGTAATATATAAAATAATTATATGATATATAATATAAAAATAAGATTAAAAATAAAACAAATAAGAATAAAAAATTTATATATATAATAATAATAGAAATAAATATATAGGGTTAAATTTGAAATTCAATAAAATTACAGGGGCGAATTTTAAAAAAAAAGTTGCATTAAGGTCCTAATTAAAACACACGTAAAACGAAAGGGACTCATTGGTCAAATCGCCCTATTCCCAAAACGGCAGCGTTTTAATCCAAGTCTTAAAACAGTTATTGCAGGGACTAAATTAAAACTAAAACAAAATAATAGGGCCAAATCATAAATAAAATAAAGCGTAATTATAAACATAAAGAAAAGTGGAAGGACCGATTGAGTAATTAACCCAATCCTTAAAAACACGCGGATCCTCCTCGGGTAATCGGGTCAACGCGCGGATCTTGGGGCCTTAAAACGTTGTCGTTTTAAGCTTATCAGACTAAGCTAAAACGGTGTCGTTTCTCTTGGGCTATATAAGCCAAATTTCGACCAAAAAAATCATTTAAAAGCCTGGTTTTAGAAAAAAAAACTTAAAGAAATCCTCTGTAGGAGGATTTACGGTCGGCCTTAGAGCTTTGTCGGGCCCTTGTTCTCAGTCGTTATGCGCCCACGCGCCACCGTGAGGGCCACCGCGCACGGTGATCGGAGAGCAAAAAAGCCCTCATCCTTTCAGGGCAAAAATTCAGGTAACTCTTCCGTTTTAGTATTTTAATAGTTGATTTGCTGATGATGCTAAGTATTTCATCAAAAAAAAAAAGGAGAACATGAAGTATATATATCACCTTAAAACTGCTTGTAACCCTTATTGTATTCGTATGTCTGCTCTTTTTTAAAAATGTCTATTCTCCAAAAAAAACTCGTCCCCTTTTACAGATTAGAGAAAGGGTCTTTATAGCCTCTTCTACAGATCGACGCCACCGTTAGACCATCGACAGGCCTTCGTCATTGCCGGGTTCCTTGCGCTCACCTGCAAACAAAGGAAAGAAATCGCAACAGACAAGGAACAAATATGGAAAGAAACACAGCAAGAGCGAAACGAATATAGAATGTGCATCATATAAGCTTTGATAAAGCTCACGATACGTCACAGGGATAGGCGTGAATTGCATCCTCTCCGAATTCTGTCTTGTACCCGATTCCTGTCTTCGAGTACTTTGTTGCTCGACCGCAGCCATTTTGGGTTGACCAACTGTGATTGCCCTCGATTTGAGGTTATTCATATTATTCACCTCGTTGTCCTTTCTCCTTGGGGCTGATCTTTTAGCTGCTTCCCCCTCAATTTTACCGCCCTTACGGCGTTCTCAATCATCTCTCCTTCCATAACTATATCCGCAAAACTTTTCGTGGTGCTTCCAATCATGTGAGTGATGAATGGCGCCTTCAAAGTGTTGATAAATAACATGGTGGTCTCCTTTTCTAACAGTGGTGGTTGTACTTGCATCGCCACCTCCCTCCATCATTGTGCATATTGCCTAAAACTTTCATTAGGCTTTTTCTCCATGTTTTGAAGTGTGATCCTGTCTGGCGTCATATCAGTCACATGGTTGTACTGTTGCATGAAGGCCTGTGCAAGATCTCTCCATGAATCGATTCTTGCACGGCTCAACTGATTGTACCATCTAGCCGCTGCTCCTACTAAGCTGTCTTGAAAATAATGGATCAATAATTGATCATTGTTTACATACCTAGTCATTCTCCTACAAAACATTGTTATGTGTGCCTCTGGGCAAGTAGTCCCGTTGTACTTTTCAAACTCCGGCATCTTGAATTTGTGAGGAACTACCAGATCTGAGACCAAACTTAAGTCTTTGGCATCAATCCCATGATGATTTCCAGTACCTTTCAAAACCCTAAACTTCTCCTCCAACCACTTGCAACGATCCTCCAATTGTTTTGAGAATTCGGTTGCCATTCTTTCCTTCTCTATCAGATCTAGATCAGGAGTGATAGGGTTGATCGGGCTATCGCCCAAATTATTTCCCAACCCAGATGGGAAATTTATGGGGATTCCAGCATCAACCTGCCCATGTTGAGGCCTCACAGTGACAGATGGCCTTCTAGGAGTTGCCTCGGTTTGCAGTGGCACATGTGGCGGAGTAAAACCCAGAGGAGGACCCTCATTCTCCTCTTCAGTGATTGCCATGGGAGCTTTTCCTTTATCGGTGGCCCTCAGCAGCTGAGCCATTTCAGCCATCATATTCCTCTGAGCCTCTAGCATTTGCTCCCTCATGTCATTCTGCATTTTGGCCAACTACTCTTGCAATTGGTCTTGCATATCCTTTTGCAACTGCTCGAACCTTTGATCCATACTCTTAGTTTTAGTGCGAGTGCCGTAAGGATGTGTGATTTCCAGATTTTCTTTTCTACCTTCGGAAGTAAACTTTAACTAATTAGGGTCTTTCTATAACTTTGAATGCATATGATGTGATGTAATGCAAATGCATGAATGCAAAAAGGCATCGATCTCGATTCAATTTCATTTAGAAAACTTTATTTAGAAAAGGAATATCTTTACATATAAGAGGATTATAAATACGCTTTCGCCCTAATGCCCAAAGTTTTAACTCTATCTAATAAAATGGCTAACTCTCGTCCTATACCCGATGATGATCCATACATTAGACTTAATACATCAGCTCGTATTACTAAGTCTTGCACATATTCAACAACCTCTCAAATCTGGGCTACGGCTTCACCAATGACGTGATCCCTTTCTCTGACCTGTCTTCTAGACTGATGAAGCTCTCCTTTTAGATAGTCTTCTCGCACCTCGAGCTGCTCAATTCGAAGTTCACCATCATGCAATGCCACTTCCAAATATTCAATCTTACTTTTTAGCTCTTTTAACTCGACCGTAGGATCATGGTTTTGATGCCAACGAAGGGATCTTCCAAGCTCAGTTACCTTGGTCTTCAACCCTTTATTCTCTTCCTCTAATGCCGAATTCTGTGACCGCATCTCTTGGAACTTCCTCTCCCAATACTCAACTCTAGCTTTTTCCTCTTGGACCTCTTTCTGCAGCTGATCTAAAGACCTTCCTACTCTCGCTCTCCTCAAGGATACTTGTGCCTTTTTGTAATGCTCATTTAGATCATCTCGATCTTCCTCAATCTTCTTCTTTACTTTTCTCTCTTTCTCGACCTCCATCCTTTGAACGTCGACGTCTAAGCTCAAGTACATATTTTCTTCTTCAAGCTTTGCTATCCTCTTTTCGAGCTCCAAGTTCTTTCTCTCAAACTCTTACTTCATAATTTCTAACTCTGAGGGCATCACTTGCAAATATTCCTCTATCGGTCGAGCTCCTTCAACGCTTGGCTTAGGGATGTTATCATTAATCCTTCTTCCTCTCTATTTGACATACTCCGGGTCGTAGCAGGGCTAATAGCTATTCCTTTCAACCGACAAGTCCTGTTCCAGGCACTAGAAACTTCGCTAACCTTCCTCTTATAAACGGCTCCTCTGTATACATATTCACTTTGAACCAACCCATGAGTCGCTGGTACGAACTGTCTCAATCCATGCTGCCTTAGCACGAGCAAATGGGCATAACCAATGGCACCCCAAATTCCCAACAGAGGGTCCCAATCAAAACTGCCGCATCGGTAAAGAATCTCACCAGGAATCATTCACGGAGCCCTCCACTCAACATCTTTTCACTAAAGGTTCTGAAGTAGCGCTATCCAATTCTCTTCCGGAATATCAACTCTCCTAGTTGAAGCTACTATGTCATTCAACGGTGAATAATCCTCGAAGAAGACCCGACAAACCACCCTATCTATCAATCAGAAATGACTATAGAACCAAGCTAAAAGTAACTGAGCACAACCAACAAACCTGCCTGCACTAGCCCTCTTACATGCACTTAAGGACCTGAATGTCTCCGCCAAAATCGCAGGGACGGAAGTGACCCTTTTACTGAGTCGATGAAAAAGATCTGTGGTTGCCTCGTCCACATATCCCAAAGCCTTAGGAAAAACCATCAGTCCATACAAACTTAAAGCAAAAACATCTACCTTCTTCGTCTCATCTGGGTGTGTCAGAATCAGATTTTTCAAGGCGTCCCACAAAATGCACTTGGACTCACCCTTCTCTTTAATTCTGGCCGTGACCCACTGCTCGGTCATCCCCGTAATAGTCATCAATTTCTTCCAAAAGGTAGGGACACAAGAAGCTCGAGAATAGATCCTATCATTCTGAAACCTGGGACAATGAAGTAAGGCAGTGTACTCCTCCACAGTAGGTACCAAGTCTACTTCCCCAAAAGTGAAACAACTGTACGCCGGGTTCCAAAACTGAGCAAGGGCTCGGAATAAGTGCTCGTCTACCTGAACATTGAGCAAGTAAGGTAAGTCTCCGTAATTATCGTAGAATAACTGCTTGGTCTTTTTGCCCCACTGATCCTAAATTTCCTTAAGCTCTTGGAGATTATTCTGCGTGACACTAATACGAGTATAATCTGACAGCTCTGACACGTATCCCACAGCTATACTATCTCCCTTTTCTAGTTGAGTTTGCTCAGACCATCTATGGACGTTGGCGTTGCCCTCCACTCTATCAAGAAGTCCGTTGTCCATAATAAAACTTTCTAACTTAGAAATTGACCGTGAATCGATACCTTTTAAATGCAAAATGACATGCACAAAACAAAAGAAAAAAATAGTTAGTATCACATGATATCAATAAATCTCAACAATAATTTATAAGGGTAATATCTAAAGTTTTACTCTAACTAAGTTAGGCTCTTACGATCTTCTATATGAGGTTGATTCTAAAGTTTGAGGTACCCGAACCAGCAGATTCCTCGATTCTCACCCATTATAGGCTCATTTATAACGAGTTCAGTTCAGGGGAATACATTTCCCTATGGCTACATGGAGATGAAAATCTCACAAAACCATAGGTACGGATGTATCCCAAAAGTGATCCACTATCCTGCACGGAGGCAAAAACCTCACGAAGGCATAGTTTCTCACTCCCACTTAAGGGTGTGACCACAACGGTCACGCAAATGCAATGCATATCAGAATATAGCAACACATGCAATAATACAGACACATGTAATGCAAAGAGGATTAAATTTTAAAATTTTTAATTTCTGACATTAAGACAAGAGATAATCATTTACACGGCTTGACTCTCTTATTAGTCCCCAGCGAAGTCGCCAAGCTGTCGAGGCCATTTTTTAAAATCGAGTTTTGGAAAATGGGGATCGACTAAAAAAATGAAAACGGGAGTCACCACCAATCTTTTTTAGGTGTGATTGGATAACCTTTAAAACATTTTGTTTTAAAATCATTAGTTTTTGGTCTACAAAATAAAAGAATGGGTCCGGGAGTCGGTTACGTACGAGGAAGGATTAGCACCCTCATAACACCCAAAAATTGGTACCTAATTGATTATCAAAATGTCTTTAATGTCAGAAATTTAAAAATTTTGAGATGCAATCCTCTTTCAATATTTTTTATTTAAGAAAATTAGGGTTTACTTGTATCAAATAAATCAAAATATTATATCCAATAAGCTAGGACACAATATTTTTAAGATATTTGACACTAAGTTAGCCCTTTTTTTAAATCCCTATCTTGAAACGACAAAACGCCACATCCAGTAAGTTAGGACACAACGCTTTGAAATTCCAAAACAGTTGCTCGTATTTTGAAAATCTTTTTAAAAACTTAGAAGGGTACTTGACTATTTGAACTCAACATGAAAAGTCGCAACCCAATAAGTTAGGGCACTACTTTTCTCGGAGCTTCCAAACACCAAGCATTGCCTTTTTATTTTTTTTGAAACTTGGAATCTCGTTTTTTAAACTGATGCATGAGGAATCGTATTACATTATAAATCATGCATGATAATATATTATCGTAATAGGTAAATAAAACATGCATTTAAACAATATGATAGCAATAATATAAAAACCATGCATTAGATACATACATAAAAAAAATTTAGCAAATCTTAACAACATACGTACAAAGATATACATAGCATATATTGAAGATGAATAAGCAAAACACACAAACATACAAAGTAATAACTAAAAATGATATATGATATACAATTTAATATATATAAAAAGAGTAATAATATCAAAGTACATATTCGTAAAATATATCATCAAAATAACATTTAATACATAAATGATATATATACAATAAAAATATATAAAAGAATAAAAATATAAAATAAAGTGAATAATTGTTAACAAAACATACTTATAATAAAAAATATGATATTTAATAATAATTTTAAAATAGTATTTAATATATAATATATAATAACAAAAAAAATTATAAAAGATTAATAATTATGTATAAAATAAAAATATATTGGTTTAGAATAATAATGTATAAAATATCAAATATGTGAAAGAATTTATATTTATAATAAAATAATTATATAATATATACAAATATAAGTTTAGAATAATATGAAATAAGTAATTAATGATGAAATATACGTATTATACAAATTATTATATTATAATATCTTCAAAATGTGTAATAATAGAATATAAGTAAGTAATTATTAACAAGTTAAAACTTTTAATGATAATAATATATAGATAAAAATATATAGTAGTATAAAAAATGACATAATAATATGAAAGTATATATGTAAGAATAATATATAATATATATATATATAAGTAATATATAAAATAATTATATGATATATAGTATAAAAATAAGATTAAAAATAAAACAAATAACAATAAAAAATTTATATATATAATAATAATAGAAATAAATATATAGGGTTAAATTTGAAATTCAATAAAATTACAGGGGCGAATTTAAAAAAAAGCTGCATTAAGGTCCTAATTAAAACATGCGTAAAACGAAAGGGACTCATTAGGCAAATCGCCCTATTCCCAAAACGGCAGCGTTTTAATCCAGGTCTTAAAATAGTTATTGCAGGGACTAAATTAAAACTAAAACAAAATAATAGGGCCAAAATCATAAATAAAATAAAGTGTAATTATAAACGCAAAGAAAAGTGGAAGGACCGATTAAGTAATTAACCCAATCCTCAAAAACACGCAGATCCTCCCCGGGTAATCGGGTCAACGCGCAGATCTTGGGGCCTTAAAACGTTGTCGTTTTAAGCTTATCAGACTAAGCTAAAACGGTATCGTTTCTCTTGGGCTATATAAGCCAAATTTCGACCAAAAAAATCATTTAGAAGCCTGGTTTTAAAAAAAAACTCAGAGAAATCCTCTGTAGGAGGATTTTGGGTCGGCCTTAGAGCTTCGTCGGGCCCCTGTTCTCATTCGTTACGCGTGCCACCGTGAGGGCCACCGCGCACGGTGATCGGAGGGCAAAAAACCCTCGTCCTTTCAGGGCGAAAATTCAGGTAACTCTTCCGTTTTAGTATTTTAATAGTCGATTTGCTGATGATGCTAAGTATTTCATCAAAAAAAAGTAGAACATGAAGTATATATATCACCTTAAAACTGCTTGTAACCCTTATTGTATTCGTATGTCTGCTCTTTTTTAAAAATGTCTATTCTCCAAAAAAAAACTCGTCCCCTTTTACAGATTAGAAAAAGGGTCTTTATAGCCTCTTCTAAAAATATTTACATTTTGGGGAAAGAAATCTTCGATTTCTTTCCATATTCGTTTCGCTTTTGCTGTGTTTCTTTCCATATATGTTCTTTGTCTGTTGCGATTTCTTTCTTTTGTTTGCAGGTGAGCGCAAAGAACCCGGTGATGACGAAGGCCTGTTGATGGTCTAACGGTGGCGTCGATCTCGGCCTGACTCAGAGCCTGGAATTGTGGCCGTGAGAGATCAACAGATGCGTCTGTTAGGGTGCTTGCAGCGCGAAACTTCTGGAACCCTAGGGTTCCTGACCTAGGGTTAAGCATTTGGGCCTTCGGGATGCAGCTTATTGGGTCTTAGGAGTAGGCTTTTAGAAATGGGTCTATAATGTCACGGGTTGGGTCTGCAGGGTAGTGTTGGTATTTGGGTTTGCAATGTAACGGGTTTATGGGGCATAGGTTCATTGGGCTTTGTACCGAACTTTTTGAATGGACTTTTAAAATAAATATTTATTCATTTATTTTTTTGTTTTGCCTTTTTAAATCCTGGTCAAATTTGGGCTATTACAGTGCGAATTCTTAAAGCATAGAAAGACTTCTGAATGAATTAATGTATTTGAATGAGGGGTGAGAATGAAATGAAAAAATACAGGAAAGTTCAGGTATGTACGATATCTATGTGGTAGATGATACTATGTGTATGAAGCTTGATGAAATTGTATGAACATATTAGATGTGATGGAATAGAATTGATGGATGATTTGTGAACTACTAAATGTTTATTATTTGATGTTTTGTATTATATAAAATGTTGATTATATTAGATGCGAACTTACTAAGCTTCAAAGCTTACTGTGTGAAATGTTCTCTGTTTTTTAGTGTTATAAAGCTAGCTCGGATCTGGGGATCGTCAGCGACTTATTCACACTATCGGACATCTATTTTGGTACCATTTTGAGAGTTGTATATATGGTTTATGGCATGTATAAGCTAGAAGCATTTGAATATGTTTTGTAATGTGTATATCATGCTATGTCATATGGCTAGATTACGGTTGAACTTATGGTTTGATTTTGATATATGATATGTGATGCAAAAATGATATGTTTGGTGTATATATATATATGGCCTAGTGAGAAATCGTCAATTTGGTAAGTTAGTAATGTGATTTAGTTATAGAAATGGCATGAATGATGTAAGTTTCAGTTGTGAATTGGTTGAGAATTAGGTATAAAATTTTTGGTTTTGATCTTGTAGGGAGGACCCGAAATTAGGGTGGCAAATTGGCCTTGTAAATGGCCTACTTTTGTCTACACAGACAGAGACACGGGCATGTGTCTCAGCCATGTGTGACACATGGTTATGTTGCACAGTCGTGTGTCCCTTGGGGTACCCTACGAATTAAAGTCAGTATACCCTATAGTTTTGACATGGCCTAGACACACAGGCATATCTATCGGTTGTGTGTGGCATATGGCCTGGCACATAGACGTGGTTGGCCGCGTGACACAAGTCAATAGCCTCCCTAATTTTCAAACAGCCTAGTACATGGGCATGTCTTATGGCCGTGTGGACAAGTCAGTATGTGTGCCCTATTTTGTCACGGCTTAGACACACGGGTGTGTCTAATGTCGTGTGAGGCACACAGCCTGCTCACACAAGCGTGTGACCTTTATAACTTTGAAAAAATTTGTATGAGCTCGGTTTTGTCCCGACCCTTTTCTAATGCATGTTTCAGGTCTTATTGACCTACGTAAGGGACTCTATAATGATGTGTGACTTTGATGCTATATTAAGTATGAAATGAATGCGAATTGTTTCGATATGTTCGGTAATGCCTTCTAACCCTATTCTGATGACGGATATGGGATAAGGGTGTTACACACACGGCTGTGTGCCCAGGCCATGTAACAATCGAAATAAGGACACATGGCCATGTCTCAACCCTTGTCCATGCTCATGTACCTTTCTGAGTTGAGTCACACGGCCAAGCCACACGCCCATGTGCCAAGCCGTGTAACACTCAAAATAGCCTCACACACCCGTATGCCAGGCCGTGTGTTAGGCCATGTAACTGTCTCACTTGTAACCTTTAAAAACTACAGGGGACACACGGCCGTGTGTCACATATGGCTGAGACGCACGCTCGTGTCTTAAGTCGTGTAGACATGAAATTGGCCAAAATTAAGTCATTTCCTTCACCCACTTCAAGCATGTACCTATAAGACATTTTTACCCTTAACCAATGCATCAAAACATACTAAAACATACATAAAATGACCAATTCAAATGACGAAATCCCATTCAACCAATATGACATATAGACACCTCAATCACAATCAAACTAACATACCTAAACTTATGCATATTTGAACTCATTACTACCATTTCAAAATATACCATACTTGACCTATACCATGTCAATATAAACTTATCATTTAGAGCATTACTCACATACATCAAAATCACAAAAGTGGCACAAACCAACCATTTACAAATGGTACCAAACTACCAACATATATATACATACCAAAATCAACATTTAGCATTCAACCCAATATTTAAACATAAGTCCACCTATACATGCCATTATAACCTTGGCTAAAACATCAAAAACTATTGATATGTTCACTAGATAGTGTGATATGTAACAGCCTTTTTAGTTTCAAATTGAAATAGTGGTTTTGGGACCACGAATCCAACGAAGAAAGATTTATTTTTATTATATTTTTATGGTCTACAGTTTCATGTAATTGTTTCGTGAAAATTTCGTTTGAAAACTTTATCGATTGGGCACTTAATTTAGTTAAAAGGACTAAATTGCAATATGTGCAAAATGTGTATTCTAGAAGCTAGAGGTGTCTAATTAGACCATTTTTTTAATTAGATGGAAAAAAATGGACATGATTAGGTGAAATTTTAAAGTTAAGCATGAAGGGCATTTTGGTCATTTGATAAATCAAGACAAAATAAACTAAATAAAAAGTGTCCATCTTCTCAAATTAGTCCCCCCTTGGCCAAATATTGCAAGAAGACATAGCTAGGGTTTCCAAGTGTAACACCCCTAACCCAAATCCTTCGCCGGAAGGGTTACGAGGCATTACCGAAAATACACATATATTCATATCAATCATAAGTAATCATTTTCTTAAACTCTTAATGTGACAGCCCTAAATTGACCCTAGTCGGGAAGTGGTTTCGGGACCGCTGAACCGAGTCACCGAAGCATTTGAATGTGATATTTATTGTCTAGAATATGTGAATATGAATGTGTGAAAGTTTTAAGCTTCTATTTAGTCGATTGCATGTGAATTTAGTTAATAGGACTTATGTGAGAAAATTTAGAAATGTGCTAGGCAAATGTAAGTGGCCTATTAATGCATGTTATAAAGGTGATGGGTTTGCATGTCAAATTACCCAAAATTTGACTAGTGGCCGGCCATGCTATGGGATAAAAGGTATTATAAACCTTTTATGTTAGTGTTTTATGTTAGGAAAAATAAAATAAGGAGCATGGGCAATAAAATAATAATGGTTAGTAGGATGATGAAAAAAAAAAGTTCTCATTTGTTTCTTCTTGACCGAAAAATCAAAGGAAGGAGGGGAAGAAAAGGTTGAGGAGGTTCGGCCATACTTGTATCTAGATTAAGGTATGTTTGATGATGTTCCATGAGATGCATGCATGTTTTAGTTGTTAGCTTGAGTTCTACCTAGCCCATGGTTTAAATCTTTGCTATGTGATGGAGATGATATTCGGCCATGGGTGTTGTCTTCTTGGTTGGTGTTTGATGTTGTGGTGATGATGAATGAAGATGAGTTAAGTTTCGGCTAAGGTGGATTTGTGTTGATGTCATTTGCATGCTAAATGTGAAGCTTTGTAATGATACATGTGATGGTGGATTGATGCCTCTTGGATTTTCTTTTTTTTTTTAGCATTTTTTTGAGTTAGACATTAGGTTCTTTGTTTAACCCATGACCAAAATTGAAAGGGTATGGTGTCTTGATGCATTCGGCCATAGTAGGAAATATGGTTGTTGCTCATGTTATTTGCATGAGAAATGGTAGTAAGGTGAAGTGCAAATATTAGTATTTGATTACTAGTGTATATATGTGTATTAGCCGAGTTTTGAACTTGAAACAAAATGGTATGTAGTTAATACAAGTAACCATATTTGTAGGAAGTATTAAGCATATAATTGGCCTCAACATAGACATGCATATTCGGCCACATGAGATACATTGGTGTTGCATGTATTCGGTTAGGGGCAAGCATATTGATGCTTTTATCTTGACTTAGATAATCGGCTCAAGGAGAATTTGTTAAAGTGCTTAGTAAATTGATATTAGGTTAATGATGTGTGTATTCGGTCATGAAGGTGCACATGAGGAAATGTTAGATTAATTGTATTAAATTGCTCAATGTGATTAAAAATGCGTATGACCACTTTGTATTTGAGCTAAAGGTGGCCATATGACCTATCAACTCCTTGTCATATTCAGCCATAAGCTAGCATAATGAGACTTTAATAAGTTAAATTTGCTTGAATTAGCTCAAGAGCTTAGAGGACCAAAGTTGGACAAGGGAAAGGAAAAAGTGATCGAATAGCCGCCGAAATCGTTCGACAACATCCGAAGTAAGTTTTTAAGTAATGGATCTTAGATTATGATTCGATTAGATCATGTTTTAAGAAAATTAAAATCATGCTCTTTGTATGTAACTATTGAGTCGAAAATGATAAATGCTTGATAAGTGACTTGTGTTTGAATTCTAGTTATGAAAATGAAATATAGATGTGTCATGATTTATTGATATGTGCATGGATATTTGGATGATAATCGGGCTAAGTCCCGAAGGCATTTGTGCTAGTGACTAATTCCGGGCTAAGCTCGAAGGCATTTGTGCGAGCTACTATATCCGGGCTAAGTCGCGAAGGCATTTGTGCGAGTTACTATAACCGGGCTAAGTCCCGAAGGCATTTGTGCGAGTTATTATAACCGGGCTAAGTCCCGAAGGCATTTGAGCAAGTAGCTATATCTGGCTAAATTCTGAAGGTACTCGGTTTGGGAATGAGCGATCTTGCTGGAATAATTTCAATTAATACGCTCGTAAAATCCCAACGATGAGGTACGTTTCGTATATGCATTAGAGTAGTTGATTCCTTTTAAATATTATTCGCTCAGTCAATTAATGAGCTTCCGGCCTTTGGTTAAGTGGATCCCTTATGTGTGAATATAAGGGTTGGAAATGTGAAGTAGGACTGATTTTGAGAATATGTGCATATGAATTTATCCGTTTAGTTATATGAATGCTATACTTCAGTTGTGCCTAATTTCATTGCTCAAAACTTACTAAGCATTAAATGCTTACTCCGTTTTTTTGAATCTCTGTTCTTTAGATTTTGGTTCGTCAGCTATCGGACTCGGGATTGTCGAAGTCGAAGTCGTCCACACTATCAAAGCCCTTTTGGTACACTTTTGGTTGAACTCTGAAAATGGCATGTATAGGACTACCCTCTTTGTTGTTGGTCATGTACCCTTTGGTTTTGTATAAATTTGGATAGCCATGCGAAAATGGCTTATATATATACTTTGAGCATAGCATTAAAATCGTTTTGTATGTTGTTCATTGAGAGGTATGGAAATGTTGTTAACGATTAGCCATTGGAATGGTTAATCATGATCATTTTGGTGCTTTGTATGACAAATTCTAGTTGATTCATGGAAAACCATGAAATAGGTAAAGATTACCTTAAAAACAGATGCTGACAGCAGCAGTGGTGTGGATTTGAAAAATCACTAAAAATAGTAGGAATGGAATTAAATAGTGAATAAATTATTTAATCTAACCTTGATGAATCTACTTTCATATGGAAGAAACGAAACAATCATATGAGTCGTATTTTAAGAGATATTTAAGTTTTCGTGGAACAGGGCTAGAGCAATTTCTGGATCCCCTGATCTGATTTTGGAAATTCACTATAAATTAACCAGAGATAATTAGAAGTCATTCCATATATTTATAGATTCCTTTTTGAGTCTAGTTTTATTAGAAACAAACAGAATAAGTATTTAAGCCCTGTACAAGGAGATATCTAAATCGTAATGCATGAAGGTCGGAGTAGTCGAACCCTGAAACAGGGGAGACTTTAACTAATAAACTATACTAATTGGCTTGACCAAAAATTCTAGAAAAAACTTTTTAGAAGGATATGTGAGTCTAGTTTCAGGTAAAATTTACGAAACTGGTTTTCAAGTTTTGGAACTCAAGATACATTTTTTAAGGTGACAGTGACGCAGTTAGCCAGCTTGTTTGGAAAATTTTAAAATGGACTGTGAAAATCAATGAATTAAGTTTGTTAGCACCTCGTGTTCGACTCCGGCAACGGTCTCTGGTACGGGGTGTTACACTTAAATCAATCAAAGATCTCATTAATGAATCTTATAAAAACATACATAATCGAATATGCATCATCTTTATCTAACCCTATTCAGCACATGAACATTACTACTTGAAATATCCAAAACATCAAAACCACAGACAACATATCAAGCATAGTCCAGACTTATAATATACTTTGGTTGATTCCTCAACATGTGTAACCTCTTTTAATCAAAGTACTAAACTAATTTGACATAATAAACAAGCCATTTTCGCATGGCTTATATGTGTACAAATCAAAATGAATCGTATCGAAACTAGCCTATACATGCCACATTACCAATTCTCAAAACACTTATTTACCGAAACGAAAACTGGATAGTGTGAAGACGTCTCCAAACTTCCAACCCGAGCAAATCTCTGAAGCTCTATAGACATAGGAAAAACACACAGAGTAAGTTTTGAAAGTTTAGTAAGCCATAAGCAAATAAATCATTTCAATGATAATTATAATTCCATAACACTAAACTGAATTATAAATATAAAAACCATGCATCATAATATCACCATCTTAATATCCATTTCATGTCCAGATTTCAAGTTAAGACCTAGTCATATCTCAAAACCATTTTTCTTATTTCATATTTCCCATGTTCAAATCATGGGACCACAAGGCCATATAGCAAGCACATATATCATATATTCATCTGTGTACCTTTCATTCATTCATGGTAACATGTTTCACATTTCATTATTAAATACATAATCACTTTACATTTCTGAGTTTCAAAGATAATTCAGATGTACCAGAATCATATATTTACTAACACGGTTACCATATCACGTTTCATATATAATTTATTTGATTATAGTCACGTGCCATTAATCACATCTCATTTTCACAAAGACCATATATTATCGGATCATAATCATATCCACTTCCAATCCAAAAAAATCATAATCATCATACATACATTTATCCATATAAACAAATCCAAAATTCATAGTATAATATCCCTCATATGTATACATAGCCTACATGGCTGATGATACCAAATCATGCAAATGTCATTATACATTCAACTATAATTCCACTCATTTATGCAAGCTCACAAGACAAGATTTAACTTCATATACAAGCATCACTTAATTGGCCGAAAAATACCATTGGGAACATACTTTATCTTAGCTAAGTGAACTTGGCTGAATCTACTTAGCTAATTTCAACATCACATGATTTCTTACTCATAAGATCAAATGTATAAAATTCACTACATTGTTTATATCCCAAAATGATGAATAGGTAGACATGTACGAATTCAACATATCATCACATGACATTTAATAATTCACTTCAATAGATTATTTCACAAGGCCGAATATACAAACCCTGTATAATCTCATGTATATATATATATACAATCGAATATGTCACTTTATTATAAGTTCATACCTAATCACATATGCCAAATCACTTTAAAATCACATATAACCAATTATACCAAATGTTCATTGACAATCGAATTTGTATACATACTTATTTCACAAATATACACATTTTGACAATAAATATCGAAACACATACGTACCTTATTTCAGATAATTAATAATCCAATTTTTCCAAACCTTTAGGGCTCGTTTGCTACATTTGATCTCACATCGGTGTATAGCCTTCTAGACTTATAACTTAATACAATTCATCGGCTCAATTCCTATTAGGCACGGAGCCCGATTTAATTCACTGGCACGAAGCCTGCTAGGATTATAACCTGAAATCTTACACCGGCACTAGGCCTGCTAGACTCAAGGTCTGATATTTAATCACCGGCAATAGGCCTGCTAGGCATAAAGCCCGAATAAACTTAACAACACAAGACTTGCTAGGCTTTTAGCCTAAATGAATCCACCGGCATAAGGCCTGCTAGGCTCGGAGCCTGAATATCTCAATCACATGTCTTACGCTACCGATCATTAACAGAACACTATCAAAGTCTTTGAATTATCATTTCCAACACAAAATCACATCGGGCCATCATATTTAACTCATCACAATATTATTCACTGTGACAGCCCTAAATTGACCCTAGTCGGAAAGTGGTTTCGGGACCACTAAACTGAGTCATAAAAATAATTAACCGTCATAGTTTATGCTTATTATATGTATATATGCATGTGTGAAAATTTCATGTTTGAATTTTGTTAATTGTAAGTGAATTTTATTAAATAGGACTTATGTGAGAAAATTTAGAAATGTGCTAGGCAAATGTGAAGTGGCCTATTAATGCATGTTATGAAAATGATGGGTTTGCATGTCAAATTACCCAAAATTTGAGCTAGTGGCCGGCCATGCTATGGGGGGAAACATGTTGTGAACATGTTGTGTTAGTGTTTTATGTTAGAAAGAATAAAATAAAAGGTTAGTAATTAAATAATGAAAAGGGAGGGGTGATGAAAACAAAGTTGTCTCATCCATGCCCCCCCTCCATTGCCGTGAATTGAAGGAAGAAAACAAAGAAAAAAAATGTTCATCTTCTAACATCCTTGGCCGAAAATGCTAAGAAGAAGGGGGAAAGGGAAGTAAAATATTCGGCCACTCCTAGTCTTGAATAAGGTATGTAATTCATGGTAGCTTTTGAAATTGTTGAATTTATTAAGCTAGTTACTAAGTCCCTTAGTTAGCCCATGTTCAAATTTTGAATCTTGTTAGTAACATGAGCAATCGATCATGAGAAAATGTTCAAGAAATGGTTGTTTTTCATGTTATTTGGATGAGAAATGGTGAGTTTTGTTGTTTCATGTCAAGTTAGGTGAATGATGATAGATGAGTGTTTGAACTATAAAAAGAATCATAGGTGAGCATTAGATACTAAGGGAAAAGAATCGGCTACCTTGTTATGAGCTAGGGCCAAATGTGAGTTTGGTTGTGTTTGAATATTACATGCTTGATAGAATGGTGGATGAAAGTGCCGAATGTGGTCTTTGGTTTGGGCATAAGGAATAATAGTATGCATACGTTTCGGCTTTGGTAGTACCTATGTAATTATAATTAGTTCATTTTGATGGTTCGGCTTGAGGTGATAAGTAAAAGTTTAAAGGTTTGCTAAATTGTCTTTGTCATTGCCGAATGTGTGTATAGTTAAAGAGAAATTGTTAAAGTGCTTGGTTAATTGATATTAGGTTAATGATATGTGTATTCGGTCATAAAGGTGCACATGAGGAAATGTTAGATTAATGGTATTAAATTGCTTAATGTGATTAAAAATGCATATGACCATTTTGTATTTGAGCTAAAGGTGGCCATATGACCTATCAAATTCATTGTCATATTCGGCCATAAGCTAGCATAATGAGACTTTAATAAGTTAAATTTGTTTGAATTAGCTCAAGAGCTTAGAGGACCAAAGTTGGATAAGGGAAAGGAAAAAGTGATCGAATAGCCGTCGAAATCGTTCGACAACATCCGAGGTAAGTTTTCGAGTAATGGAACTTAGATTATGATTCGATTAGATCATGTTTTAAGCAAATCAATATCATGCTCTTGTATGTAGCTATTGAGCCGAAAATGATAATGCTTGATAAGTGACTTGTGTTTGAATTCTAGTTATGAAAATGAAATATAGATGTGTCATGATTTACTGATATGTGCATGGATATTCGGATGACAACCGGGCTAAGTCCCGAAGGCATTTGTGCTAGTGACTAATTCCGGGCTAAGCTCCGAAGGCGTTTGTGCAAGTTACTATATCCGGGCTAAGTCCCGAAGGCATTTTTGCGAGTTACTATATCCGGGCTAAGTCCCGAAGGCATTTGTGCGAGTTACTATATCTGGGCTAAGTCCCGAAGGCATTTGTGCGAGTTACTATCACCGGGCTAAGTCCCAAAGGCATTTGAGCAAGTAGTTATATTCGGCTAAATCCCGAAGATGCTTGGGTTTGGAAGTGAGCGATCTTGCTGTAAATTTCAATTAATACACTCATAAAATCCAAACGATGAGGTATGTTTCGTATATGCATCAGAAAAGTCGATTCGTTTTAAATAGTATTCATTCAATTGATTAACGAATTTTCGGCCTTTAGTTAGGTTTGATACCTTGTGAATGAATATATTGATTGAAGCGTGAAGTAAGTATGTTTATGAGAATGTGCATATATGAAGTTATCCATTTAGCCATATGAATGTTATACCTTAGCCGAAACTAATTTCATTATTCAAAACTTACTAAGCATTAAATGCTTACTCCGTTTCTTTGATTCTCTGTTTTATAGATTTTGGTTCGTCAGCTATCGGGCTCGGGATTGTCGAAGTCGAAGTCGTCCACACTATCAAAGCCCTTTTGGTACACTTTTGGTTGAACTCTGAAAATGGCATGTATAGGACTACCCTTTTTGTTGTTGGTCATGTACCCTTTGGTTTTGTATAAATTTGGATAGCCATGCGAAAATGGCTTATATATACTTTGAGCATAGCATTATAATCGTTTTTTATGTTGTTCATTGAGAGGTATGGAAATGTTGTTAACGATTAGCCATTGGAATGGTTAATCATGATCATTTTGGTGCTTTGTATGACAAATTCTAGTTGATTCATGGAAAACCATGAAATAGGTAAAGTTCACCTTAAAAACAGATGCTGACAGCAGCAGTGGTGTGGATTTGAAAAATCACTAAAAATAGTAGGAATGGAATTAAATAGTGAATAAATTATGTAATCGAACCTTGATGAATCTAATTTCATATGGAAGAAACGAAACAATCATATGAGTCGTATTTTAGGAGATATTTAAGTTTTCGTGGAATAGGGCCAGAGCGATTTCTGGATCCCCTGATCTGACTTTGGAAATTCACTATAAATTAACCAAAGATAATTAGAGGTCATTCTATATATATATATACTTTCAATAAATTCATAAACCTCATTAACAATAAATTCAATTTTACTTAATTGCTTAAAAACTTTCCTCGGGTATTAGCTTTTGATAAAAACGATTACTCGACTAGCTTCGACTTCCCCCAATCCAAATCAGCTCTCTTTATTAAAAGAAATTTAAACTTATTTAATTAATTAACCATTTTATTTTCACTCAAAAATCATATAATATAATAATTTAAATAATACCCCTTTTTAAAATTAGGCTTCGACATTTCGGTTCAAACATCCTTAATACATCAAAATAATTAAATTCTTCCCATGGCACACTAAAATCGAATGTCTTATTCAAATATCAATTCTCATATTTCATTTATTTAACCATTTAACCCTCCTATTAAATAATTTTCACAAATTAATCTTAAACTCAAAATCAAATAAAATCGTAACACAAAAGCTATTCATCTAACACTTGATTTCTAATTTCTAACATCAAACTCAAATTTCTTAGCTTATCAACTCATGGCCGAACATCAATTATTCACCAAAACAAAAATTTAACTCATGGGTTTTAAAGAAAATTAAGCAAGGAATTCAATGATACTAAAAATTAACAAAAACAACATGAATTTTACCTTGAATTTTTGCTTTCAAATGGCCGAAACTTCAAAGCCACAAATTTTATTTTCTTTCTCCTTTGTTCGGCCTCCAAGATGAACTACATGCATGTTCTCTCTTTTTTTTTATGCTTTGTTTTATTAAAACTTCACTTAATAATAATTTACTAGTTTAACCTTTGAAGAAAAAGGAAAAAAATAAAATAACATAGCTTTATTTTTTTTTATGTCACATACCGTCCATATCAATTGCCTAAGGTTAAATATCATCAAGAATACTCCAACTTACAAAAAAACTTCAATTCGGCCCTAAAGATACAAACATGCATGGCTTTCCATTTTATGTTTTATAATACTTATAAAAATAATTATCTCACAAATAACTTCAAAATAAACATATAAAGACATCATGCATTAAGCCATTACCGTCCACATATTTATTAATGATATAATTGCCATTCAAAATCTCAAAATCCTAAAGACATAACACTTTAACATTTTCATGATAGCATGCTTATTAATCAATTGATGCAATTTAATCCTTTTTAATAATTAAGCACTCAAATCATCGAATCTAAACACAAAATTTAGCACACCTAAATTCATACATTCAAAACATAGAAAATGATATTTAAATATTTTTCTAACTCTGATTTGTGGTCCCAAACCACCGTTTCGATTAGGGTCAAATTTGGGCTGTTACACCAAGCTTTCAAGCTCGATTGTAAGTTCGTTCTAGCCCCATTTTTAATTATTTTCATGTTTTTGAGATCCTTGTAACCTAATTTAGCTATTTCAAGGACTAATTTGAAAGAAAGATGAAGTTTAAAATTTTACACATGTTAGATATTTTTGTATTTTCATGTCTAACGGTAGAAAATTTATGTTAGTTGTAAGATAAACAATTTTTGCTAAGTGATTTTCACTAAAAATTTCAAAAAAGACTTATTTGTAAAAGTTATGAAATAAGTAGTAAAAGTGTGATTAAGTGGAAAATGTGGGCTGGTATAAGTATGAAAATGGTTCGGCTAGGCTTGGGCTTTGAAGAAATTGAATACATTTCAATTTACGAGCCTAAAGACTAAATTGTAAAATATGTGAAACATTAGGGGCAAAAATGTAATTATTCCATAATATGATTTTTGGGCTAAATTGAATAATGTGAGTATTAAATAAGTTAAATTTGTTATTTTAGATCAAGTAAAACGAGGTTTGGACCTAGATCGGGGGAAAACAAAGTGTTTGACGATTAGGTTCAATTCTACTATTTTTGTATCGAGGTAAGTTCGTATGTAGATAATGCATTGTTATATTTATGTTTTAAATGCTTTAATATTGAATGAATTGTGATTGACTCTTTGGATGTATTCGACAAAGTTTTGACAAGCGATAAATCTCGGTTGAACCTTAGGAATAGAGTAGGATACAAGTGACATGTCACTAGGAACCCATGTGTATATGCGATTATGTAATCCATGTACTAGTCTACTACGTCCTACCAGGGCTGGGTAGTCTGGCATGTGTTGCGGATACTTGACAGCTTGTGTGAGTAGCACTGTGTAGCCACATCTTGACTGACAGCTTGTGTGAACAGGCTTGTGAATAGCTCAAAAATGAGCCCATATGTATTATGAGATATGGGGTAGCTTCTGCTACATATACGGCACTTGTGTGTAAGATTTCTGAGTATCCGTTAATATTTCGAGTGTTCAACGGGAATGACAAAGTTGTGAAAGGATATGGTTATGTTGCGAGTTGGTACAGTTATGTACGTAAAACTCATAAGTAATGAGCTTTATATGTGATGAACTCTTGGTAGGATTGTGATTGAATAAGTTATGATCATGAGATTTAATAACATTTATGTTAATCTTCATCATGTTAATTATATGTTAAATGTGTAGTTATGATGCTTATTATCTGCACAGGAACTTACTTAGCTATATAGCTTACTCCCCTTCCTTTCCCTTGTCTTATAGTGTTACCAAGCTAGCTCCGGGATCAAAGATCGTCGGATATCCACTCACACTATCAACAATTATTATGGTATCAATGGATTCAACATTTTGAGTTATAACATGTATAAGGGACTTAGTTATTTTGTTATGTGTCATAATTGTTTTGGCCAAATGTGTTGGCTTATATTGGTTAGCAATTCATTTTGAAATGGGCTAATATTGGTTATAAATATAATCATATAATGATGCCTTTCATGAATGTTGTGTTGATGTCTTGGTTGTGGATCTTGGTTGTACGTATATGCTTGGATTGGTGCTATGTTATGTTGTGTAGGTGTGTGTAATAAAGGGTGGCAAAATGGCTTGGTAAATAGCCTTATTTTTTTCCACATAGGTAGACACACGGACGTGTGTCTAGGCCATTTGCTACACACAGCTTGCCCTACGGGCATGTGTTTAGGCTGTGTGTCCCCTGCACCTTAGTTTTTGCAAAATAAAATGTTTGGTATTGAGCACACGGGCAGAGACACGGGCGTGTGTCTTAGCCGTGTGGATGACACGGCCTCAAACATAGGCGTGTCTTGGCCGTGTGAAATCTACAACTATTTTATGAAAATTAATTTTCCATACGGCCTAGCACACGAGCGTGTGACTTGGCTGTTGAGCTTAATTTAGTCATGAGTTACAAACAGAGAGTTACACGGGTTCAGGACACGGGCGTGTGTGACTACATAGCCTACCCACACAAGCATGTCCCATAGCCACACGGGCGTGTGACCCCTGTTTAGTGGAAAATTTTGTAAGTTTTGTAAAATTTTCTACAGCTCTCGGTTTAGTCTTGAACCACTTGCAAAGCATGTTGCGGGCCTTATAGGCTCATATTAGGGACTTTATGATTAAATGAAAATGGTTTTATTTTGGACGCAAATTTATAACCCAAAATTGTATGTTTGTTCGTGTGATAAGTTTGGAGATGCCTCGTACTCTATTTCGGCGTTGAATATAGGTAAGGGATGTTACATTTAATGCTATTAGAGATATGGTTTAGTCGATTCTCAGATTACCGTAGTGTGTGTAAGAGTCTAGCTATACATGCCATATATGAACTGTGTTAGTGTGATGGCTCTTGACAATTTTAAACTGTGTTTTCATATAGTAAATGGATCCCGACCAAGCTGTAGCTGATGATGTAGAAAGTAATGTGCGGCTCTCGCTCAAGGGGGAGCGTTATCTAAAAATAAACCTCCTACGGTCAATCAGGGAGGAGGGGCTAGGGAAGCCTTCCTCCACATGATGAACGAGTGGTGTTTGGAGTTTGTTCAAACAAATCCAAATGCTCAACATCCTCCACCCCTCCTTATCCCCAACCAATTCCCATAGCTCCTCAAGGTGTGGAATTTGTTAAGATTGAATAAGCCTCCGGTTGATAAGATTCAAAAGCAATGAGCTGAGGAATTGAGGGCTAATGTAGATAATGACCCCGAGAGAGCCGAGTTCTGGCTTAAGAATACTATCAGGGTATTTGATAAGTTATCATGTACACCCGAAGAATGCTTGTAATTTGCTATATCATTATTGAGGGACACAACATATCACTAGTGGAAGACACTAGTATCTGTGGTACCCAGAGAGAGGGTTACATGGGAATTCTTTCAAAAGGAATTCTGAAAGAAATATATCAGTCAGTGGTTCATTGATTAGAAACGTAAAGAATTTCTTGAGCTGAAACAGGGCCGAATGTCAGTGACAGAGTATGAGCGAGAATTTATTAGGCTAAGTAAGTATGCCCGAGAGTGTGTTTCCTCCGAGGCTATTATGTGTAAAAGGTTCGAAGATGGACTGAATTTAGACATCCGATTGTTAGTTGGAATCTTGGAGCTAATGGAATTTGTTGTATTGGTTTAACGAGCTTGCAAAGCTGAAGAGCTAAGCAAAGAGAAAAGAAAGGCTGAGAGTGAGGTTAGAGATGCAAGAAAAAGGCCGATGAGTAAGTCATTTCAATCTCAGTTAAAGAAATCTAGAGAAATGTATTCTCCTTCGAATGTTTTAGCTGGGTATTCACACAGAGACTACGGAAAACAATATTCGGGTTTACTTTAATGGAAAGTGTGGGTAATGTTAGGTCTAATAGACCTGAATGTTAACATTGTGGAAGAAGACACCCGGAGAGTGTAGGATGAATAATCGAGCTTGTTTCAAGTGTGGTTCTCAAGTGCATTTTATCCGAGATTGCCTTGAGATGGTTGAGAAAGAACAATTTTAGAGTGCAAGGCCAAGTAATACTACAAATAGAGGTAGGCCACTGAGAAATACCGAGAATGGAACTAGCAGTAGAGGTGTGATGAAAGATACAGCCGTGAGATCTAAGGCCAGGGCACCTGTTAGAGCTTATTCCATTCGTGCTCGTGAGGATGCATCATCTCCCGATGTGATTACTGGTACATTTTCTCTTTATGATACTAATGTTATTGTATTGATTGATCCTAGATTGGCTCATTCTTATGTTTGCGTGAATTTGGTATCTAGTAAGAAGTTGTCTGTTGAGTTTACTGAGTTTGTGATTAAAGTGTCAAACCCCTTAGGCAAGTATGTGCTAGTTGATAAAGTTTACAAGAATTGTCCTTTGATGATTCGAGGTCACTATTTTCTGGCTAACTTAATGTTCTTGCCATTTGACAAATTCGATGTTATTTTGGGTATGGAATAGTTGACACTGTATGATGCCATAGTAAATTGTAGACAGAAAACTATTGAATTGAAATGTGAAAATGGTATGGTTCCTCGGGTTGAAACCGATGAATCAAGTGAATTGCCTATTGTGATTTCGTCTATATCTGCTCAGAGGTACATAAGGAAAGGTTGTGAAGCTTCTCTTGCTTATGTGTTGAATACAAAAATGTCTGAATTGAAAATTGAATCAGTGCCGGTAGTCTGTGAATATCTGGATGCGTTTCCAGAGGGGTCGCCTAGGTTACCTTCATTCAGAGAGGTTGAGTTTGCTATTGATTTAGTACCTAGAACTTGAAAGAATTGAAAGAATTGAAAGAATTGAATGCTCAGTTTCAAAAGTTGACAAATAAAGGTTTTGCGAGATCGAGTTTTCTCCTTGGGGTGCTCCAGTGTTATTTTAAAAGAAGAAAGACGAATCTATAAGACTTTGTATCGATTACTGATAGCTCAACAAGGTGACTATAAAGAACAAGTATCCTTTACCGAGAATTGATGACTTGTTTGATCAGTTGAAAGGAGCAACGGTATTCTCGAAAAATGATTTGAGATCTGGCTACTATCAATTGAGAGTTAAGGAGTCATATGTGCCAAAAACTGCTTTTAGGACAAGGTATGGGCATTATGAATTTCTTGTTATGCCTTTCGGACTAACTAATGCACCTGTCATTTTTATGGGCCTGATGGATTAGATTTTTCGACCGTATTTAGATAATTTTTTGGTTGAATTCATTGATGATATCCTGATTTATTCTCAAGACGAGTCCGAGCATGTCGAGCACTTAAGAATTGTATTGCGGGATTTGAGAGATAAGCAGTTGTTTGCTAAATTTAGTAAAAGTGAGTTTTGGCTCCGAGAAGTCAGATTTTTGAGACATATCATTTTAGGTGATGGTATTCGGGTTGATCCAAGTAAGATTTTGGTAATTGTTGAATGGAAACAGTCAAGGAATGTATCTGAAGTTAAAAGCTTTTTGGGTTTAGCCGATCATTACCGACATTTTGTCAAAGGATTTTCGATGATTGCTACTCCTATAACCAAGTTGATGCAAAAAGATGTTAAATTTGAAATGGTCCGAAAAATGTCAACAAAATTTTGAGAAATTGAAAGCATTACTGAATGAGGCACCGATTTTAGTAAAACTTGAAGCACGAAAAGAATTTTTAATTTATAGCGATGCTTTATTGAATGGTTTGGGATGTGTGTTGATTCAAGAGGGCAAAGTGATAGCTTATGCCTCAAGACAGTTGAAACCGCACGAGAAGAATTATCTGACGCATGACTTGGAATTGGTCGCCATCATTTTTGCTTTAAAAATTTGGCGTCATCATTTGTACGGAGAGAAATGCCATATTTTTACAGATCATAAGAGTTTAAATACTTAATGACTCATAAAGATCTGAACTTGCGACAATGGAGATGGCTCGAGTTACTGAAGGATTATGAACTAGTGATTGACTATCATTCGAGAAAGGCAAATGTAGTCGTAGATGCTTTGAGCAGAAAGTCCTTGTTTGCTTTGAGAGCTATGAGTACGACATTGACTTTGTCTAATGACGATTCAATTTTGGCTGAGTTGAGAGCTAGACCGATATTTCTTCAACAAATTTGTGAAACTCAGAAAAATGATAGTAAATTGCAAGCTAAAAGTGCTCAATGTGAATCGGGTAGTGATTCAGACTTTCGGATTGATTTAGATGATTGTTTGATGTTCCGAGATATAGTAAGTGTACCAGAAATGATGAACTTATTCAGAAAATTTTGCACGAAGCACACAGTGGTTGTTTATCAGTTCATCCATGTAGTACAAAAGTATATAATGATTTGAAGAAATTGTATTTGTGGTCAGGTATGAAACGAGATATTTCAGAGTTTGTTTCGAGATGTTTGATTTGTCAACAAGTAAAAGCTGAACACCAAGTGCCTTTAGGTTTACTTCAGCCAGTGATGGTATCCGAGTGGAAATGGGATAGGATTATGATGGACATTGTGACAAGTTTGCCTTTGACTCCAAAAAAGAAAGATGCCGTCTGGGTTGTTATTGATAGATTGACGAAATTGGCCCATTTTATTCCAATACATACTGACTATTGACTTGATAAGCTAGCTGCATTGTACATTGTTGAAATTGTTAGATTGCATTGAGTGCCTATTTCTATTATTTCGGAAAGAGATCTGAGATTTATGATAAACCATAATTTATACATATTTTTATCCCATGCTTAGCGCATTTATGGATGGTTTCTTCTTAGAATTGGTGAATTCGATGCTCCTAATCCTTTAATTTCATGTTTTATACTTAGGTGAACATAGGAGAGTAAAAAGAGCGAGAAACAGGCTGAAAACAAAGAAAATGGACCCACGTGGGAAATCAACACGGCCTGGACTTCCTCACACGGGTATGTCACACGGCCGTGTCCATTTGGCAAGATCGAAGCATGACTTACACGGGTAGACTACACACTTGTGCCCATTTAACAACCTTGACCACGACCTTAAGTAATCACACACGGGTGTGTCACATGGGTGTGTCCCTGCCGAGCCCTAGTTTAGTCCAATTCGAAAAAGGCCAATTTTGAGGGCTCTTAGGCATTCTAAAGCCTATTTAAACACCTGATGAGGCACTTAGAAGGGGAACGCAGAGTAGGAAGCAAGAAATTACTCAAAGAAAGTCGATTGATCCATCTCAGAAGCCGGATTCATCATCAAGACTGAAGATCTCCCTTCAAGTTCCTTTAGGAGTTTTGTGCTTTCTTACGTTTTGTTATCTTTATGCTTTTGAGATGTTTCTTTCATAAGTATGAACTAAACCCCCTAAATACCTAAGGGGAATGAAACCTAAGATGGATCTTGTTATTATTATCTGAATTGTATGATAAATATTTGACTTGTTCTTAATTATGTGTTCTAAATTCTTGTTTTGATATTCCAGGATTTTAATTCGAGTTAAGCTCCTATTCAGAGGAGGAATAGACCCTGTCTAAGAGGAAATTTGTCATAATTAAGCGGAGTTGATTGCACGCTTAGAGATAGGGTGATAAGATTTTGCCGAATTAAGGTGAAACCTAATAAGGGAATCCATAGATTGAGTTAATGCAATCCTAAGGTGTTAATTAGAAAGAGATTTCAATTATTCAACCTAGGGTTAGACGTTATTAGTTTCGAGAGAGATAATAATATAACTTAGGAATTTCTACGAATCAAGTCAAATGAATAAATCGTCTGATTCAGAGTCAAATAACATGTGAAGTCTAGGTGGATTTTTCCTTAGGTATTGTCTCAATCAATCAAATTTATCTAAAAGTACTTTCCCTAGTTTTCTTTCTGTGCATTCTTAGTTAGTAATTAGTTTAGATAACCAAACCTCTTAATTTTTAGGCTAGATAATAAAAAGGAAGTAAATACTAGTACTCGTAGTTCCTTTGGGTTCGACAATCTGGTCTTGCTGAACTATACTACTATTCCATAGGTACACTTGCCTTAATCGTGATAATAAGCTAGTCTCAAGAATAATTCAGTTATAAATCTTTAAAACCTGTCACGAATATCACGCATCAAGTTTTTGGCGCCTTTATCGGGGAACTAGGATATTAGGAACACTCGATTTTTATTACTTTCGCCATTTTACTTTTATTGCAATTTAAATTTTTATTTTCTTTTCTAATTCTTCATTTATTTTCTTCCAATAGGTTTTTGTAGTTTATGACCAGAAGAAACCCGTCAGGACCACTACTTTTTGACTGTGAGATCGACCGCACAGTTCGCAGAAGCAAACAAGAAATAAGGCGAAGCCTAAGATACACAGAAGACGATATTTCAACCACAACCGAGGAGATGGCTGAAAACCAAGAAAATCTACTACCTCCTGCGATTGCTGCTGATCCAGTAAATCAAAATCCTACTCCACACACTATGTATGATTATGCTAAACCTAATTTAATAGGAACTGAGTCAAGTGATTATTCTAAACCTAATTTAATAGGAACTGAGTTAAGTATAGTTAGACCTGCTGTTGCTGCAAATAATTTTGAACTGAAACCTAACATAATTCAAATGATACAACAGTTTGTTTAGTTTGATGGTTTGCAGGACGAGGATCCAAACGCTCACTTGGCAAATTTTCTAGAATTTTGCGATACATTTAAAATTAATGGCGTTTCTGATGACGCCATTTGCCTTTTGTTGTTTCCCTTTTCGTTAAGGAATAAGGTAAACGATGGTTGAACTTGTTACCACGAGGGTTAATCACTACTTGGGAACAAATGACCGAAAAGTTTTTATTAAAATATTTTCCGCCGGCTAAAACAACCAAATTACGTAATGATATCTCCTCTTTTGTGCAGACGGATTTAGAAACACTCTACAATGCATGGGAGAGATACAAGGACCTTTTGCAAAGATGCCCTCACCATGGGTTACCACTCTGGCTACAGGTTCAAACATTTCACAATGGCCTGAATCCTTTGACTTGGCAGATGATTGACGTAACTGCTGGTGGAACTATCAATAATTAGACACCTGAGGCGGCTTACGAATTTATTGAGGAGATGTCACTGAATAACTATCAGTGGCAAGATATGAGGACAAAACCGACGAAGGTAGCCGGTGCTTTCATCCTCAATATGGTTACTATGCTATCTAACCAAGTAGAACTCTTAAATAAAAAGATTGACAGTTTGTATGGTTCTACTCAAGTACATCCAGTGATGAGGTGCGATTCGAATGGAGGAGATCATGCACAAAATATCAACCCTTCAACCCTAGTATGAAGGAGGAACAAGTCCAATATATAGGTAACAATAACTCTAGACCCCAAAATAACCCGTATAGTAACACTTATAATACAGGTTGGAGGAACCATCCCAATTTCTCATGGGGCGGTCAAGGAAATCAAAGGCCACAACATCCTCCGAGTTTTCAAAAACCACCTTACCAATAAGAAAAGAAGCCGAACCTTGAGAAGATTTAACAAAATTCATCTCGGTGTTTGAAACTCATTTTTAAAATACCGAGACAACCCTTAAAAATCAACAAGTGTCAATCCAAGGGCTCGGAACTTAGATAGGCCAACTCGCTAAACTAATTTTTACATGACCACAAGGTAGTTTGCCGAGTAACATTGAATCTAACCCAAGGGAGAAAATCAATGCAATTACCATTCAAGATGGGGAAAGGTTAGTTGCACCTGAACAAGAACCGAAGCAAGAAACTGTGGTAAGTAAAGGTAAGGGTGAGGTGGACCACAATGACCAGAAACCGGTAAGTAAAGATACAAACCTCGTATGCCATACCCAAACGCGACAAGGAAAGACTGCACAGAAGAACAATTCAGTAAATTCCTTAAATTATTAAAAAAGTTACATATTAATTTACCGTTTATTGAAGCTCTTTCGCAGATGCCAAACGTAGTCAAATTCTTAAAAGAACTTTTAACAAATAAACGAAAGTTGGATGACACGTTGCATGTGGAATTGAATGCAGTTTGCTCAGCCATATAACAGAATAAGCTACCCAACAAATTGAAGGATCCAGGGAGTTTTACGATTCCTTGTTTAATTGGTAGTTTAGATGTTCATAATACATTGGTTGACTTAGGGGCAAGCATTAATGTTATGCCTTATAAAATGTTTAAACAGCTAGGTCTTGGGAAACCCAAACAAACTAGAATGAGCATTCAATTGGCTGATAAAACCATTAGATTTCCTAGGGGTATCATTGAAGATGTTCTTGTTAAGATCGATAAATTTATATACCCAGTAAACTTTGTTGTTCTAGACATGGAAGAGGATAGTAACACACCTTTAATTTTAGGACGACCCTTTTTAGCGACTGCTAGAACTGTTATGGATGTTGGTACAGGTGAACTCACACTTCGTGTGGGAGACGAAATAATCGCCCTTCAAGCTCGTAATTCGAGTAACACATCAAAAATTGAAGGTGGTTGTATAAATCATTCTACTAGTACTAATCATGTAGTGACACCCTCTATGCAGGAAAGAGTTTCGAAAAACACATATGAGTTGTGTTCAAACAACAACAAAGGACCTATCTATGAAGAATGAAGGCTACAAATCGAGGAGCTAGGTGAATGGCAGACACAGAAACCAAGAATACCTAATAAATCGAAATCGAGCTAGGACGGGTTCAATTCCTTACAAAATCATGTTAAGGTTGGAGACAAAGTACTACTAGATGCAGTAGATCCTCGCATTACCACTTCTGAACCTAATGAAGAAATTCCTCTTACGATACTCAATATTTTCTCATATGGTACAGTTGAGGTAAATCATCCCAAATTTGGCACATTTAAGGTAAATAATACTCGTCTTAAATCTTATGTTGATAAAGTTTATAGCAGGGATCAGAAGTGTAAACTCCTCGCACCACCTTGACCATGCAGAAGAGAGGTAAGTCAAGCTTAGACTATAAATAAGTGCTTCTCAAGAGGCAACCTGAGCACTAACAGTGTTAATTTCTTTAAATCTTACTTTTTAACATGTAACATACTAATCGAATCATGGAACGTAGGCTTTCTAAAGACCACACAGCCAGGCACACGGGCGTGCCTTAGGCCGTGTAAAAACAGGGCAAGATTCTTTCCCCAACATGGGGTGCGGTAAGTTGCCACGACCGTGCGATATGGCTGTGGGCGAAACTGCCAGAACAACACGGGCCTGAGACACGCCCGTGCCTTGAAACCGTGGTTGAAACTGAGAATGTAACACGAGCGTACAACACGCCCGTGCCATCCACCTGTGGTCGACACTGTCAAAATGAACACAGACGTGGACCTATGTATACGGGCGTGGGAGAAGCAAACGAAGCAAGACATGGCTGTGCGACACAGCCGTGTGCAATAACATGGCCAAAGAACACGGGCGTGGTCCAAATGTCAGACGCACCCAAATTCAAAATTCGCGAAACACATGGGCAAAACTTACGCCACACGGGCGTGTCCCACGACCGTGTGCCCTAAAATCTATATAAACCCCTCACTATTCATTCTCTCCCTCCCTAAAAATCCCTAACCCTAGCCGCTGCAACTCCACATGCCCTACCCCCCACGCCTGTGCGTCGGCTACAACACTGATTCCAATGCCCAAGCTCCTCCCTTTTGCGTTTGTTTACTTTTTTCTCTCTTTTTTTTTTTAAATATGATGCTTATTTCATGATTTCTTTGCTCTATTGAACTATTCATAGTTAGAATATTAAAATACTCATGCTTGTTTTATAAAAAATTTTGTCATTTTAGTTACTACATTATGCTATACTCTTTCATTTTTCCTTGTTTCCATGAAATTTATGCTTACCTACATGCATTCATTCATTATTCCCATAATCTTATAACTTGATTTATTTAGTTATTCTACTTTAAGACTACTTTTTATTTTTCTTTAAGCTTATTTTTAGTATGTTTTATAATTATTATTTTACAATTTTTAATTTCGACTATTTCATTACGAGTAATTATGCTTCTTTATATTCCCTAAAAAGTTCCTGATTCTATCACAGTTATAAAGAGCTCCAAAGCTCATCATCGCATAGGAACTAAAAACTCCACCTAGAAAGGATTTATAGATTAATGAACCTCGACTACCACCGGAGTATCCTCCTCCACTCTCATCTTTGCTTTGGCCGATTACTCTCCATAACTCCAATTCAAGGAATTTATTCATCATTCAGGAAGTTTCACTTCTCTCCCTATCTTATGATTATAAATCTATCTTTTTCAATATCTCTATCTTTGTACATTAAGGGAGATGTAAATCTTAAGTGTGGGGGAGTCATTTATATCATTATTAGAAATCCCTGAATTCTGTCTTCTTCTCACGTGAATCACTCATATCACTATCAGAATGAATTTTAATTAACTTATGATTTTTATTGATGTCTCTTGAATTAAAACATAGGCATTTATGCATTGATTGTTTAAACTTTAAGACATTAGGGAATCAAGCATGATAAGTTGATTTTTGAAGAATTAAAAACTTTTAGGTTGTTTCCCTAAGTTGAAGTATTATCTTGAGTTGAAATTCACAAGTTTGAACATCAAAAAGCCATAATTTTTGTGGGATCTTGAGCCTTTAGAGCATCTATTATTTCTTTCATGCTCACTTTTATTGTTTCTTTGAGTGCGTCAGTATTGAATTGTTATTCTAGAACTTGCTTGATTATGCATGTCAAGACCACACAATTTGATTTGATATGTCAAGATGATAAAAGCACTTAGGTTTAACCCACTCACTCCACAAAATCCTACCTTCATAATTAACCCTTAGCGAACCCCTTTGAGCCTAACAAGCCATTAATTGATTCACCCTCAATATTAACCTATAACTCCTTATTGTTGAAATCCCCTAATTTGATCCCTATTTTTGTCGAGATTTGAACTAATTGCTTAGCTATGTTTTGCTCTTTTAAATATTTGACTTGTTATATAAAAAAAAACGAATGTACTTCAATACATATTAGTTGTAATTCGTCGTTTTTAAGCTTGAATGTTAATTCCATATTCTGAGAAGAAGCTCACTTGTATTCAATTGATGACTAGTTATTTTTCTAGCTAAGTGATTTTTCAATTCAATCTCGATTCTAACCATTTCTTTCAGCTTGTGACCACACCCGCTAACCAAAGCCACATTAGAACCCTCTAAAATACCTTTTTGATTGATGTATCAGCTCAATATATAGTGGTGGAGATTTGATTTTCAAGCAAGCCTATGGTAATAACTTTTCATATTGACTAATGATTGATTTTATAGATATCCTTAAACACCTTGAGTGATTTGAGTGAATCTTTATTGACGATGTTAAACTCTGCAATATTTTGATCAAAGGTAATCACTTAGATAAGGGAGACACCTATGTTTTCGTGATAAGATGCTCAACTTGGAATGTTTGAAACTTTGATGAACTTTTAGTTGAATTTTCAATGTATGAATGCTTATGGATTATTTTGAGATATTATTGATAGGGATTATAAATCGAGAAGAATTTATTTTGATTTTGAGTTAAGGATTTTGCTTGAGGACAAGCAAATGTTTAAGTGTGGGGGTATTTGATAAACCATAATTTATACATATTTTTATCCCATGCTTAGCGCATTTATGGATGGTTTCTCCTTATAATTGGTGAATTTGATGCTCCTAATCCTTTAATTTCATGTTTTATACTTAGGTGAGCATAGGAGAGTAAAAAGAGCAAGAAATGGGACAAAAATGGATAAAATAGACCCACGTGGGAAATTAACACGGCCTGGACTTCCTCACACGGGAGTGTCACACGGCCGTGTCCATTTGACAGGATTGAAGCACGACTTACACGGGTAGACTACATGCCCGTGCCCATTTAACAGTCTTGACCAGGGCCTTAAGTAATGGAACACGAGCGTGTCACACAGGCATGTTCCTGTCGAGCCCAAGTTTAGTCCAATTCAGAAAAGGCCAATTTTGAGGGCTCTTAGGCATTCTAAAGCCTACTTAAACACCTGAGGAGGCACTTGGAAGGGGAACGCAGAGTAGGAAGCAAGGAATTACTCAAGGAAAGCTAATCGATCCATCTCAGAAGCCTGATTCATCATCAAGACTGAATATCTCCCTTCAAGTTCCTTCAGGAGTTTTGGGTTTTCTTACGTTTTGTTATCTTTATGCTTTTGAGATTTTTTCTTTCATAAGTATGAACTAAACCCCCTAAATACCTAAGGGGAATGAAACCTAAGATGGATCTTGTTATTATTATCTGAATTGTATGATAAATATTTGACTTGTTCTTAATTGTGTGTTCTTAATCTTGTTTTGATATTCCAGGATATTAATTCAAGTTAAGCTCTTATTCAGAAGAGGAATAGACCCTGTCTAGGAGGAAATTTGTCATAATTAAGCGGAGTTGATTGCACGCCTAGAGATAGGGTGATAAGATTTTGCCGAATTAAGGTGAAACCTAATAAGGGAATCCATAGATCGAGTTAATGCAATCCTAGGGTGTTAATTAGAAAGAGATTTCAATTATTCAACCTAGGGTTAGACGTTATTAATCTTGAGAGAGATAATAATATAACTTAGGAATTTCTACGGATTAAGTCAAATGAATAAATCGTCTGATTCAGAGTCAAATAACAAGTGAAGTCTAGGTGGATTTTTCCTTAGGTATTGTCTCAATCAATCAAATTTATCCAAAAGTATTTTCCCAAGTTTTCTTTCTGTGCATTCTTAGTTAGTAATTAGTTTAGATAACCAAACCTCTTAATTTTTAGGCTAGATAATAAAAAGGAAGTAAATACTAGTACTCGTAGTTCCTTTGGGTTCGACAATCTGGTCTTGCTGAACTATACTACTATTCCATAGGTACACTTGCCTTAATCTTGATAATAAGTTAGTCTCAAGAACGATTCATTTATAAATCTTTAAAACCTGTCACGAATATCATGCATCAATTTACTTCGAGATTTGGGAAGAAATTACAAGAAGCTTTGGGTGTGAAGTTAAATTTTAGTACTACTTTTCATCTGCTAACTGACGGTCAATCCCAAAGAGTAATCCAGATTCTTGAAGATATGCTCCGATGTTGTGTTCTAAAATTGAAAGGTAGTTGGAAAAAATCTACCATTGGTCAAATTTGCTTATAATAACAGTTTTCAATCGAGTATAAAGATGGCACCATATGAAGCATTGTATGGCGGCAAGTGTCGAACTCTATTGTACTGGACAGAACTTAGTCAGAAACAGATTCATGGTGTTGACTTGGTTTGAGAAACCGAAGAAAAAGTGATAAACCGTAAATTATACATATTTTTACCCCATGTTCAATGCATTTTATGGATGATTTCTCATTAGAATTGGTGAATACAATGCTCCTAACGCTTTAATTTCATGTTTTATACTTAGGAGAGCATAGGAGAGCGAAAGGAACAAGAAACGGGCCAAAAATGGAGAAAATGGGTCAAAGTATGAAATCAACACGGCCTGGACCTCCTCACACGGGCAAACCACATGGCCCTATCAATTTGGTAGGCTCAAGCACGGCCTGAAGTAGTCGAACACAGGCGTGTGCCACGGGCATATCCTTGCCGAGCCCAAGTTGAGTCCAATTCAGAAAAGGCTAATTTTGAGGGCTTTTAGGCATTCCAAAGCCTATAAATACACCCTAGAGGAGGAAAAAATGGGAGATGGAGAATAAGGGGTAAGGAATTACTCCAAGGAAGCCAATTGATCCATCTTAGAAGCTGGATTCATCATCAAGACTGAAGATCTCTCCTCAATTTCCCTTCAAAAGTTTTGGGTTTTCTTTATGTTTTGTATTCTTTATTCTTCTAAGATGTTTTCTTATTTAGTTATGAACTAAAACCCCTAAATACCTAAGGGGAATGAAACCTAAGATGAATCTTGTTATTATTTTCTGAATTGTATGATAAATATTTAGCTTGTTCTTAATTATGTGTTCTTAATTCTTGTTTTGATATCCCAGGATATTGATTCAAGACATGCTCTTATTCAGAGGAGGAATAGACCCTGTCTAAGAGTACATTTATCATAATTAAGCGGAGTTGATTGCGCGCCTAGACATAGGGTGACAAGATTTTTTCAGATTAGGGTGAAACCTAATAAGGGGATCCATAGATCGAGTTAATGCAACCCTAGAATGTTAATTAGAGAAAAGTCTCGGTTATTCAATCTAGGGATTAGATGTTATTAGTCTTGAATAGGGATAATAACATAACTTAGGGATATCTACGGAACAAGTTGAATGAATAAATCGTCCGATTCGGAGCCAGAATAACAAGTAAAGTCTAGGTGGATTTTTCCTTAGGTATTGTCTTAAGTCAATCGATTTTCCCAAAAGCAATTCCCCAGTTCTTTTCTCTGTGAGTTCTTAGTTTAGATAATTAGTTAATTAAAACAAAACCTCTTTATTTTTAGGCTAGATAATAAAAAGACAGTCATTACTAGTACTTTTAGTTCCTTTGGGTTTGAAAATCTGGTCTTGCTAAAACTATACTACTGTTTGATAGGTTCACTTCCCTACATCGCGATAATAGTTAGTTCAAGAATGAGTAATTATAAATTTTTAAAACCTATCACGAAATAAACGCAATAAAAAAGTAAAGGTAATTCGTGACTATTTGAAAGCCGTTTTAGATCGACAAAAGTCGTACACATATTTGAAAAGAAAAGATATCAAATATCAGATCGGTGATAAAGAATTTCTGAAAGTATCTCCGTGGAAGAAGATTCTGAGATTTGGTCGTAAAGGCAAGTTAAGTCCACGTTTCATTGGGCCATATGAGATTACTGAAAGAAAAGTGTTAGTGGCATATCGGTTAGCTTTACTGACAGATACCGTTTTGATCCCTTGCATGAGATTTCTGAAAGAATAGGGTCGTATGAGATTACCGAAAGAATAGGGCCACATTTCGCAATATGTTTCATGTGTCGATATTGCAACGATACCGTTCTGATCCTTTGCATGTGATTTCTCCGACAGAGATTGAGATTCGATCTGATATGACTTATAGTGAGAAACCGATCAAGATTTTAGCTAGGGAAGTTAAATAGTTGAGAAATAAAAGTATAGCCCTAGTGAAAGTTTTATGGCAAACACATGGGGTAGAAGAAGCTACATACGAACCCGAGGAACGTATGAGAAAACAGTACCCAAATCTATTTTCCGGTAAGATTTTCGAGGATGAAAATCCCTAAAGGGGGAGAGTTGTAACAGCCCGTTTTATGGTCAAATCGAAACAGTGGTTTCGGGACCACGAATTTGATGAAGAAAGATTTATTTTTATTATATTTTTATGGTCTACAGTTTCATGGAATTGTTTTGCGAAAGTTTTTTTCGAAAATTTTATCGATTGGGCACTTAATTTAGTTAAAAGGACTAAATTGCAATAGGTGCAAAATGTGTGTTCTAGAAGCTAGAGGTGTCTAATTGCTATGAAATTTTAAACTGAAGGTCTTTAAATGGTAATTAGATCATTTGTTAATTATATGGAAAAAATAGACATGATTAGGTGAAATTTTAAAGTTATGCATGGAGGGCATTTTGGTCATTTGGTAAATCAAGACAAAATAAACTAAATAAAAAGTGTCCATCTTCTCGAATTAGTCCCTCCATGGCCGAATATTACAAGAAGACATAGCTAGGGTTTGCCAAGCTTTCAAGCTCAGTTGTAAGTCTATTCTAGCCCCGTTTTTAATGATTTTCATGTTTTTGAGATCTTTGTAACCTAATTTAGCTAGTTTAAAATTTTATCCATGTTAGATATTTGTGTATTTTTATGTCTAATGGAAGAAAATGTATGTTAGTTGTAAGATAAACAACTTTTACTAAGTGATTTTCGGTAAAAATGTCAAAAATGACTTATTAGTAAAAGTTATAAAATAAGTAGTAAAAGTGTGATTAAGTGGAAAATGTGGGTTGGTATAAGTATGAAAATGGTGTATGTCTCAGCCATCTGGACGGCATATCCTCAGACACAGGCGTGTGCCCTGGCCATGTAAAGTCTACACTTATTTTATGAAAACTAATTTTCCACACGGCCTAGCACACGGGCGTGTGACTTGCCCTGTGAGCTCAATTTGGTCAGGAGTTTCAAATAGTAAGTTACACAGGTCCGGGACACGGGCGTGTGTGACCACACGGCCTGCCCATACGGGCGTGTCCTATACCCACACGGGCGTGTGAACCCTGTTTAGTGGAAAATTTTTTAAGTTTTGTAAAATTTTCTAAAGTTCTCCTGAACCACTTCCAAAGCATGTTTTAAGCCTCATAGGCTCGTATTAGGGACTTTATGATTAAATGCAAATGGTTTTATTTTGGATGCAAATTTATAACCTGAAATTGTATGTTTGTTCATGTGATAAGTCTAGTAATGCCTCGTACTCTATTTCCGTGTTGAATACGGGTAAGGGACGTTACATGGTAGGTCTCCGACGAGCTTCCAAACCGATCAAGCTTTCGATAATCTATAAAACATAGGAAAGAAAACTACGTAAGCATATAATACAACTTACCATTTCAATGCATAAACTTATTATTTAAGCATGATTTAATCCAACATAAGCTTGGCACAATCATAAGCATCATCAACAAAATATGTTAGTGTTCACTAACACATAATTCAATTGAACTATCACATGGTAAGGTAGATTTACATAAACATAATGTCATTGAGTTCATACTTTTTATAAACATAGATATGTATTCATTGATCATTATCATTTCATACCTTTCCATAGGTTCATAACATAGTCGATTGGAACACTTACCGTTCCTTCCCTTTTTATGCCTGTTGAACCATTCAGAGTAACATCAGATACGCGGGAAAGTTCACACAAAGTGTGCTAACATATAACCTTTCTTTTTCCTTTACATCGTTGCTCACTCTAGCCATAAAATGGGTCTGCTCATACAAGCTGACAGTCGAAACGTAAGCTACACGATGCCGCTCACACAAGCTGACGAGCATTTTCAACAAATGCAGTACCTCAACCATCAATAAGACATTCAAGACCAGCACCCAAAACATGGTAACCCTATTGAAATGTCATTTGTATCCTATATATTCCTAAGGTTCAAGCGGGATTTGATAGTCATCGTAACATCATTGGATTTCCACAATTATTTACATGATAAATAGCCCAATGACATATGAATCAAAATAACATTAAATCGTTATTTAAACATACGAACTTACCTTGATAATAAAGATGTCGAAACAAGATCAACTAATCTAAGGCTTTAGCTTTTCCTTGATTTAAATCCGTACGAGGTTTATCTTGATCTAAATAAGCAAATTCAGTCCATTTAATACTCATACTATTCAATTTAGTCCAAAATTTATACTTTTGCAAAATTACACTTTTCCCCTAATATTTTAACTTCTTTACAATTTAGTCCTTAAGCTTGTAAATTGAAATTTATGCAGTTTCATCCATGTTTCATGCTAGAAAAATTACCTAGGGACTTATATCAACCCATAAAAACCATCATTTCACAATTTTATCATGATATTTTACTATTTTTACAAATAAGTCCCTAAATGATAATTTCATCAAAATTTACTTTACAAAACTTGTTTATTTAACAACGACTCATAATATTTCATTAAATTTCAAGAATAATGTAAACATGCTCATGGAAAACCCTAAACCTTTAAAAAAATTTCAAATTAGTCCCTGGGCTAGCTAGATTAAGCTACAACGACTTCAAAAACATAAAAATTAATAAAAACGAGACAAATTTTACTTACATGCAAGCTAAGAGAGTTGGTCACCATAAAATGATGTTCTTGGTCTTCAAAATTGGTGGAAAAAGAAGATGAATGAAAAATAGAATTTGCTTTGTTAAATTTTAACCTTAATTACCTAATTACCAAAATAACCTTTAAAAACTTTAATAATTTGAATAAAGTCAATCCATGAATGTCCACTAACTATCTAAATGGTCTAATTACTATCTAATTCCTTTTACTTTAAATTTTCATAGCTATTTTATACTTTTAGCTACTAGAACTCTAGTTTTGCACCTTTTTACGATTTAGTCCTTTTCATGAAATTAAGCATGCAAACATTAAAATTCCTTCACGAAATTTTTATACAACCTTACTAATATACTGTAGACATTGTACTAATACAATTAACATTTACACATCGAATTTGTCGTCCAAAACCACTGTTCCGATTACACTAAAAACAAGTTGTTACAGAAACCCATAATGTCTACTTAAGACCTTAAATCGATCAAATTAAAATAAAAATTTATCGGGGTATGATGTTGTCAAAACAACCTTATAAAACCCGTTTAAGGGTTTCATCAAATCAGCATCACCAAAATTTTCAGATGCAAATTATCTAGACTACTTACAGTGATTTGATGCGAAACGTATGCACGAACGTCTAATGGCTTCACTGTTGGTTCGGGGCATTTAAGTCACCACCTAACACGAAAAAATACTAAAAACTAAGTAGCTAAAAAATCAATGTAACCCCTAATATAATCCATTAACACAATCCCTAATAGTCAATTTAAAACTTCGCATTAACCTATAACTATCACACTTACTCTTCCCGATTCGTCATATCAAAATTGTCGAACAAGCAAGATCAAATTTTCCTAAGTCACACATGATTAAAGGATAATTAGGAAGAGTTTATGAGACCAAGACCATCCTAGAAATATATGGTAAAAATTAATAAAAATAGCAGGCCCCTTTTGGTGCTTCTAGGCTGGCTCACCACCACCAACGATGGCAATTCGAGGTTGTTTTGTGACCCTATAAAAATTATTTTGAAGACTGGAAAATTATATTTGAAAATTTAAAAAATTTACCTCAATTCTATATCTGGAAAATTGGGCATTTTATTGAAAGATACCAAAGAAAGCGAAACAAAATTGGCATTTACTCTTGCAAGTAGAAGGGGACGGTAAGGGGAATCTTCGTGGCAACAATTGTAACATCCCTAACTCGTATCCATCGTTGAAATAGGGTTTTAGAGTATCACTAAAACATTCAGACCATTTTACAAATTATTTATGTAAATTATTATTCATTTAACAAGATCATTCAAAACATCCCTTAATTGGACCCTCAAGGTCCAATACTAGCATTAGAATTAAGTCGGCACTTAATCGGGAACTTAAAATTTTTCATAACATTTCAAAAACTTTCCAAGGTGCAGGGCTTACACGCCCGTGGGTCTAGGGACACGCCCCTGTGGTCAGGTCATGTACTACACACACCCGTGTCCCTAACCCGTATAACTCTTTGACTTATAAGGCATGAAGAAATTAAAGTCACACGGCCAAGTCATACGCCTATGTGCTAGGCCATGTGACGAATTTTATTTTCAAAATTTAGGTGCAGTTTTTACACGGCCGTGTAACACGACCGTGTAACACGTCCATGTTCAAGGCTGTGTCAACCACACGGCTGAGACACACGATTGTATCTCTACCTGTGTGCCCAATTCTAAGCATTCTATTTCTCATTTTTAAGATGTGGGGGACACACAACCGGACCACATGCTCATGGGACAAGCTATGTGTCAACACAGCCAAGACACACGTCCATGTGTCTACCCGTGTGGACAAAATAAAGCCATTTCCTAGCTTCATTTGTCAGCAAAAGCTTACCATTTTCCTGCACCAAAACTCACAAGCATATATCCACCAATCTAGCATCATATTCACATAAAATTTGACATCAATCATATGGTATTATCTAATGCATCAATGGATATAAACTTACTCTTATCATAAACTTATGCTAACATAGTTCCAACAAACTAACATATAATAAGCATTTATGTGATTACCAAAATATTACTTCAAAATAGCCAAACTTAGACCTTTACTAGACATTCCAATGGCTAGATTACAAAACAACAATTACAAGCCATCATTGGCCAAATAAGCTTATACATTCTATTATACCAAAATGAGATTTCTATTTATTTCAAAATGTGATAGTGGATAGTGTGATGACTGCTTCGACTGACTTCCAACCTTTGCGAGCTTTTGAGAACTTATTAGGCTTGAAAAGTTTTCTTCCTCTCTTCGAGGGTTTCCATAGAAAAATTGGGGAAAATGATATGAAAATAGATGATTTTTTTCTTTTTAATTAATTATTATCTATTAATTTTATTGATTTCTAATTTAGTCCCTACCCTTTTCTAATTTTCCATGGATGAGTCATTAAAATATCAACTAGCTACTCTCCAATGGTCTAATTACCATATAAGGACCTTAAGTTTTGAATTCCATTGCTATTTGATAACTATAGCTACTAGAACCCAACTTTTTCATTTTATGCAATTTAGTCCTTTCCCTAATTAAACATATAATCGGTAAAATTTTTCGTATCAAAATTTTCATGTGACTTTTCTATCATGATACCAAAAATAAAATAAAATAAAATAAATTTTTATTTTTGGCTCGGATTTGTGGTCCAGAAACCACTGTTTCGATCTCACCAAAAATGGGTTGTTACAATTCTCCCCCTTAGAAATTTTTGTCCTCGAAAATTCTTACCAGAAAAGAGGTTAGGGTATTTTTTCCTAATGGTATCCTCAGGCTCGCAGGTAGCTTCCTCTAATCGATGTCATTGTCAGAGAACTTTTACCAATGCTACCTTTTTATTTCTTAGATCTTTCATCTCATATGCCAGTATTTTAATCGATTCATTATGGTAAGTCATATCAGGATAAATCTAAACTTTTGTTGGAGTAATAACGTGTGAAGGATCCGATCGATATCATCGTAGCATGGACACATGAAACACATTATGAATTTTATCAAGCTCCGGTGGTAATGCTAATCGATATTCAATAGGCCCGATTCTTTCAATGACTCATATGGCCCGATGAATTGTGGACTCAGTTTTCCTTTACGTCCAAATCGGAGAACTTTCTTCCAAGGTGACACTTTCAAGAATACTTTGTCACCGACTTGAAATTCTATTTCTTTTCATTTCAAATTTGCGTAGGACTTTTGATGATCAGAGGCTGCTTTCAAACTGTCCCAAATTACTTTCACTTTTTCTTCATTCTCTGAGATCAAATCAACTCCGTGTATCTTTTTCTCAGTTAACTCTATCTAATACAATGGAGTTCTACATTTGTGACCTTATAGAGCCTAATACGGTGCCATTTTAATACTGGACTGATAATTGTTATTGTAAGCAAATTCAATCAAAGGAAAGTATTTTTCCTAGTTACCTCCAAATTCAAGTACACAACACCGAAGCATGTCTTCTAAAATCTATATCACACATTTAGATTGTCCATCTTTTTGAGGATGGAATGCAGTACTAAAGTGTAAACGAGTGCCTAGAGCTTCTTGCAATTTATTCCAAAATCGGGATGTAAACCGGGGATCTTTATTTGAAATAATGGAGATTGGCACTCTGTGTAGTCTTACAATCTCAGAGACATAATTCAGCCAATCTATCCAATGAAAAATCCATACGTATGTGTAGACTTCGTTAAATGATCGACAATTACCCAGACGACATCTTTCTTTTTTGGTGATAAAGGTAATCTCGTTACAAAGTCCATGGTAACTCTTTCCCATTTCCATTTCGGTATTGTAATTGGCTGAAATAATCCTAAAGGTACTTGATGTTCAGCCTTCACTTGATAACATATCAAACACTTCAATACAAATTTAGAAATATCTTTTTTCATTCTTGGCCACCAATACATCTTTTTCAGATCGCTATACATCTTATTACTACCAGGGTGGATAGACATGTTTCCATTATGAGCTTCATTCAAAATCTTTTGTACTAGTTCTGAACTTTTTGGTACACATACTCTGCCTTTGAATAACAAATAACCATCGATCCCGACCTGGAATTCTGAGTCAGGAGTCGATTCACTTTGTATTTGTTTTGCTTCCAACTTAATATCATTTTTCTGAGTTTCGAAGATCTGTTGCAAAAACGTCGGTCTAACTTTTAACTCAGCTATTATTGAACCATCATTAGATAAAGACAACTGGGTGTTCAATGCCCATAAGGCAAATAAGGATTTTCAGCTCAAGGCATCTGCCACTACATTAGCTTTCCCCAGATGGCAATCAATAACGAGATCATAATCTTTCAATAATTCCAACCCCTTACGTTGTCTCAAATTCAGTTCTTTCTGTGTCATTAAATACTTCATACTTTTGTGATCCGCAAATATGTGACATTTTTCACCAAAAATATAATGCCACTATATTTTCAATGTAAAAAAATAGCTGTTAGTTTAAGATCATGTATCGGGTAATTTCTTTCATGCGGTTTTAGTTGCCTAGATGCATAAGTCACTACTTTACCATCTTGCATCAACATACATCCCAAACCATTCAATGAGGCATCACTGTAGACTATAAATTCATTACCCAATTCAGGTTGGACTAATATAGGTGCTTCCGTCAATAAAGCTTTCAATCTATCAAAACTCTATTAGCACTTATCAGTTCACTTGAATTTCACTTCTTTTTGCAACAATCGAGTCATCGGAGAAGCTATCATTGAAAACCCTTTAACAAATCTCCAATAATATCTTGCTAGTCCTAGAAAACTTCTGACTTCTAAAACATTCTTCGGTGACTTCCAACTTACAATAGCTAAAATTTTATTCAAATCCACCCGAATACCCTCTGTAGATGCAACATGTCCTAGGACACTAACTTCCCGTAGCCAAAATTCACATTTACTGAATTTAGCATATAGTTGTTTCTCACGCAGAGTTTGCAATACAATTCTCAGATGCTTAGCATGCTCATTCACATCCCAAGAGTAAACCAAAATATAATCAATAAAGACAACCACGAACCTGTCTAGGTATGGTTTAAAAATTTTGTTCATTAAATCCATAAATACCGCCAGGGAATTTGTAAATCCAAATGGCATCACCAAAAACTCATAATGCCCATATCTGGTTTTGAAAGCTGTCTTCAGCACATCTGAATATTTTACTCATAGCTGATAGTAACCAGATCATAGATCAATTTTTGAAAATACAGTGGCACCTCTTAATTGATCAAATAAGTCATCTATATAAGACAACGAGTACTTATTCTTTACTGTGACTTTATTAAGTTGTCTATTATTAATGCATAATCTCAATGTTCCATCTTTCTTCCTTACAAACAATATCGGTGCACCACATGGTGAAAAGCTAGGTCGAGAAAATCCTCTATCAATCGACTCTTGCAACTGTACCTTCAGCTCTTTCAATTCAGCAGAAGCCATGTAACACCCCGAACCCGAGACCGTCACCGGAGTCGAACACGAGGTGTTAACAGACTTTAAACCACTTATAAAAAAATTTCCTAGACACTGCCAGTCTGCGTACTAGTCGCTTTAAAAATCATATCTTGAGTTCAGAAACTCGGAATCCAGTTCCGTAAATTTTCCCTGAAACTAGACTCATGTGACCATCTACATCTTTTTTCTAGAATTTTTGGTTGGGCCAATTAGTACAGTTTATTAGTCAAAGTCTCCCATTTTACAGGGATCGACTACACTGACCTTTGCGCATTACGACTTGGATATCTCCCTGTACAGGGCTTCAATACTGATTTCGTTTGTTTCTATAGAAACTATACTCAAAGAGGAATCTATACATATATGGAATGACTCCTAATTGTCTCTGGTTAATTTATAATGAATTTCCAAAGTCGAAACAGGGAATCCAGAAACCGTTCTGGCCCTGTCTTACGAGAACCAGAATATCTCTTAACATACTGTCCATATGATCGTTTCGTTACTTTCCTATGAAAATAGATTCATCAAGGTTCGTTTACATAATTTATTCACTATTTAATTCCATTCCTACTATTTTTAGTGATTTTCCAAATCTACATCACTGCTGCTGTCAGCATCTGCCTTTAGGGTAGACTTTACCTATTTCATAGTTTCCATGAATCAACTAGCCCTTTTAGCATAAATAGCACAATTTATGATAGTGATTAACCATTCCCATGGCCAATCCTTGTTAAGCATATCCACACCTCTCAATAACCATATCCATACCAAATGATTATAACATTACTCAAACATATATAAGCCATTTTCGCATGGCTAACCAAAATTATACAAGTCCAAAGGGTCCATGACCCACAACAACCGGGTAGTCCTATACATGCCATTTCGAAGTTCAACCAAAATTGTACCAAAAAGGGGGGGCTTTGATAGTGTGGGCGACTTCGACTTCAAAATCCCGAGTCCGATAGCTGGAGAACCAAAATCTATAAAACAGAGAATCAAGGAGACGGAGTAAGCAATTTATGCTTAGTAAGTTTTGAGCAAGGGATTCCAGCACAACAAAAGTATAGCATTCATGTAGCTAAACGGATAATTTCATATGCACAATTTTTCAATATCATACTTACTTCACATTACCAACCCTTTTATTCATACACAAAGATCAACTTAGCCAAAGGCTGGTAGCTCATTTATCAACTGAGCGAATACTTATTTGTAAGGGCTCAACTAATTCAAAGCACATACGAAACATACCTCAATGTTGGGATGTTTCAAGCGTATTAACTGAAATTTTTACAGCAAGATCATTCATTCCCAAATCACGTACCTTCGGAATTTAACCGGATATAGCTACTCGTTCAAATGCCTTCGGGACATAGCCCGGTTATAGTAACTCGCACAAATGCCTTCGGGACTTAACCCGGATTTAGTAACTCGCACAAATGCCTTCAGGCTTAGCCCGGAATTAGTATCTCGCACAAATGCCTTCGGATCTTAGTCCGGATATTAGTATCTCGCACAAATGCCTTCGGATCTTAGTCCGGATATGGTCACTTAGCACAAAGCCTTCGGGACTTAGCCCGGACATCATTCAAATAACCATGCACATTTAACAATAAATCATAGCACATTCGTATTTCATTTTCGTTAGCAAAACTCAAACACAAGACACTTATCATTCTTGTAATTTCGGCTCAACAGCCACACACAAAGAGCATGATTTTAATTTGCTTAAAACATGATCTAATCAAATCATAATTTAAGCTCTTTTACTCAAGAACTTACCTCGGATGTTGTCGAATGATTCCGATAGCTATTCGACCACTTTTTCCTTCCCTTTATCGGATTTAGTTCCCCTTTGCTCTTGAGCTTAATTAAACAAATAAATTGATTTAATCATTTGAGCATCGAAAAGAGGAACACAAGGCACTTAGCCCATATTTATACATTAGACATTAAAGTCACATATGTACGGAATCATGAATCAAACTCAACATTTTAGCTAATTTTTCCCCATTGGCCGAATTTTCTAAGCCAAGACAAAAGCATCAATATGCTTGCCTCTAACCGAATACATGCAACACCAATCTCCTTCCTATGGCGGAATATGCATGTCTATGTTGGGGCCGATTGCAACACTTAGTACATTCTACAAGTATGGTCACTTGTATTGACTAAACACCATTTTGTTTCAAGTTCAAAACTTGGCTAATACACACATATATACACTAGTAAAGCATCCTCTCCCTTTCCATCAATTTAACACATGCATTACTCATTAATATACAAAACTTATATTCGGCCTTAGCACACAACTTGCTAGCCGATTCTTCTCCATCTAGCAACCAATGCACATATGTGCTCACTCAAAAATGCTAAAAAGAAGATTCAAGAATCATCAATCCACCATCACATGCATCATTAACAAGCTTCATATTTAGCATGCAATGGCATTAACACAAAATCCACCTAGGCCGAATATCATCCCCATGACATAGCAAAGATTTGAACCATGGGCTAATTAGAACTCAAGCTAGCAACTAAAAAAAAACATGCATGAATCTCATGGCACAACCTCAAACATACCTTGATCTAGATACAAGTATGGCCAAACCTCCTCCTAATCCTCTTCCAAACCAAACATGAAGCAAGAACTCCTTCCTCCTTCCTTAGAATTTTCGGCCAAAAGAAGATGAAAAAGGATGAACAAAATTTTCTTTTCTTTTCTTTAACTCACGGCAATTGGGGGGGGGAACAACCACACACTTCTTTTTTTTCATCATATTCCCTTTCATTATTTAATTTCCATGCTCATTATTTTATTGTTTCCACCGATGATGCACCAACACAACATGTCTATGACATGTCTTGCCCATCACACTTGGTCTACCATGCTTGTCATGGCCGGCCACTACTAATAGGGGGAAATTGACATGCAAGTCCCCCCTTTTTCAACATGCACTAATAGGCCCTTATGCTTTGACCTATCACATTTCAAAATTTTCTCACATAAGTCCTATTTGATAAAATTCACTTACAATTAACAAAATTCAAACACGAAATTTTCACACATGCACATGTACATATAATGAGCATCAATTATGACGGTTAATTATTTTTATGACTCGGTTTAGTGGTCCCGAAACCACTTCCCGACTAGGGTCAATTTTGGGTTGTCACAAGCCATATAGATATCGGTGTCGCCTCTAGCACAACGTCTATGGAAAATTCCACCTCTCTAGCTGGAGGTAAACCAGGTAGTTCTTCTGGAAATACCTTAGGAAACTCACAAACAACCGGCACCAATTGGATTTTCAACTCTGATACTTTGGTATCTAGTACAATAGCAAAATAAGCCTCATTCCCCTTTTTAACATATCTCTGTGCTGATATTGCTGAAATCACATTAGACAATCCATCCAGTTTCTTAGTTTCAACCCGGAGTAGCTCACCATTCTGACACTTCAATACAATGTATTTATGCTTACAATTTACCACGGCATCATGTGGGGTTAACCAATCCATTCCCAATATTACATCAAATTCATCAAAGGATAACAACATCAAATTAGCCGAAAATCAGTAAACCTTTATCATCAATGGGCAATTTTTACAAATTTTATCCACTATGATATGCTGATCCAAGGGGTTTGAATCTTTAACCACAAATTTGGTGAATTCAACAATCATATTTTTAACAGACACAAATTTTGTGCATATATATGAATGCGTGGAACCAGGATCAATCAAAGCAATAATATCAGTATCAAGTAGAGAGAATGTACCAGTGATAACATCTGGTACCGAGGTATCTTCTTTTGCACGTATTGCATATGTTCTTGCTCGAGCCTCAGATTTAGCTGTTGGATCTTTTGTAGCACTACAACTACCCCCGACATTTCTGAAATACCATGGTGGCCTACCCCTCGAGATAAGATTACTCGGCTTTGGGGCCTGTTCAATGTCTTTCTCAACCCTTTTGGGGAAATCTTTAAGAAAATGGTTGAGAGAACCGCACTTAAAGCAAGCCCCACTTCTCATCTGACACTCTCTGAAATGCAATTTCTTACAGACATTGCATCGTGGTTTGAGGTTTCCAACACTCCAAACACTAGTTGTTAAGGGAGGCGAAGACCTCGGGTTGGTGCATTTGGAACTTCATTCCTTTCCTGAATAGTCCCTTGATGTAGCAAAGCGCTCATGATAATTCTTTGATTTCTTTGAAGCAGATGATTGCGTCTTGTTCATAAATCTTTTACTCGTAACCTGAGCTTCCCTTTCCACTTGCCTCTTTTCTTTTCTCAATTCCTTGACCTTGTGTGCTCGTTCAGCCAACAATACAAATTTTCTTAATTCCAGAATTCCAATCAACAGCTTGATATCTTTGTTTAGACCTTCTGCAAATTACTTGCACATTTCGGCTTTAGTCTGAACCCATTCGCTAGCATACTTGCTCAATCTAACAAATTCTCATTCATACTTGGATATTGTCATATTTCCCTGTTTGATTTCTAAAAATTCCTTCTTTTTCTGGTCCAGAAATCTCTGACTAATATACTTCTTTTGAACTCTGTTTGGAAAAATTCCCATGTAATATTTTCCCTTGGTACTATATAAGATATGGTTTTCCACCAATGGTAGGCTGTGTCTTTCAACAAAGATACAGCACATTCCAGACATTTGGCTGGTGTATATGATAACTCATCTAGAACTCGAATAGTATTTTCCAGCCAGAACTTGGCCTTTTTTAGATCGTCATTAGCTGTAGCCCTAAATTCTTTAGCCCCATGTTCTCTAATTTTATCTACTGAAGCCTTACCAATTCTGACAAGTCTAGCATCTTGTGGCGTTTCATCATGTTGTGTAGTAGGTGGGGGAGGTCGTTGAATAGTAGAGTTTGCTCTCATATATTCACTAAACCATTCATCCATCAATTAAAAGAAGGCCACTTTTGTCGCCTCATTTCGGCCCTCAGATACAGGCCTTCTACTACCACTAGATGCAGCTCGTTGTACCAAAGCTTGAGCAGTGCTCTCAACTTCCTCAGCCTCGGCTTTTGCTTGGTTGGAAGACATTACTATATGAAAATACATTTAAAGGTGGTCAGAAGATATCACACTATCATAATTTATATAATGACATGTATAGCTAGACTCGTACTTGCTACGTTAGTCCGAGAATCGGCTAAACCGTAGCTCTACTATCACTAAATGTAACACCCCTAACCCGTATCTGTCATTGAAACAGGGTTTCAGAGTATTACAAGAACATTCAAAACATTTTACAAATAATTTACGTAGATTATTATTCATTTACTGAGATCATTCAAAACGTCCCTTAATTGGACCCTCGAGGTCCAATAGGAGCATTAGAATCAAGTAGGGACTTAATTGGAAACTCATAATGTAACGACCCACATTTCATGGGCACCAAAAAGTGAGTTTAGGGCTTCCGTCTTAGGAAAATGAGTTCGTAAATATTTATAAAAAATATATTTACGAAGATAGTTGTGAGTTGAATTAGATTTTAATTAGGTGAACTTATTTTTAATTAGAAGTAATTAGTAGAAAGGACTAAATTGAATAAAGCATAAAAGCTTAATCACAGAATAGAGACATGTGTAATTAAACTAAATTAGTGACATGTGTAAGTTAGAAAATAAATACATGTGTATTTAAATTATTAGTACAAATGTATATAATATATATATGACTTATAAATTTAGTAAAAGATATTTACTTATTATTATTATTATTATAATATTTTATGAAATAATTGACATAATAACAAATGTATGGTGATGAAATATTACATGTGTACATGTGTTTATGAATACACATGTAGTATTTTTATTTGTATTAATTAGATATTTTATAATTAATTATTAATTAAGTAAATGAAAGAAATAAAATGAAATAAAGAATAAATAAAAGAAAGAAAAAAAAAGAAAAAGAAACAGAGAAGAAACGAAATAGAAATAAAGAAAGAAGAAAAGAAAAGAAAAAGGAGAAATTAGGGTTTGAAAGCTTGGAAGTTAAATTGGTAAGTCAATTAAGTCCCTTTCTTAGTGATTTTGATGTTTTTGAAGTTCTAAAGTTGAATACTTTTGAATTTGTGTGAAAATACTGAAAGATGATGATCGTGTGATTCGTAACAAGTAATAAATATTTATAATGAAGATCAAACCTAGACTAACTATTATCACGACGAAAAGGAAAGTGCACCTATCAAACAATAGTATAATAATGGCAAGACCGAGATATTGTACCCAAGGGAACCAAAAGTACTAGTAATAACTATCTTTTTATTATCTAACCTAAGAATAAAAGGGTTTGCTTTAATTAACTAATTATTTAAACTAATTAACTGATTTAATTAAAGCAAAGAGAAAATTTGGAAAAAGACTTAAAGAAAAGCAATTGATAAAGACGACACCCAAGGAGGAATCTGCCTAGATTTCACTTGTTATCTGACTCTGAACCGGACGATTTATTCACTTGACTTGATCCGTGAGACTCCCTAACCTATGTTATTATCCCTTTTGAGACTAATAACGTCTAACCCTCAGTTGAATTAATCGAAATTTCTTTCTTAATTAAAACCCTTAGGGAAGCAATAAATCACTCTATACTCCCATATTAGGTTTCACCCTAATTCGACAAAATCTCGTAACCCTATTTCTAGGCGTTCTATCAATTCCGCTTGATTATGCCAAATCTAATCTTAGGCAGGGTCTATTTCTCTCTACATAAGCACATCAATCATGAATTAATACCCGGAATATTAACTCAAGCATTAAGACACATAATTAAGAAGAAATCAAGTATTTATCATACAGTTCAGATAATAATAACAAGATCCACCATAGGTTTTATCCCCTTTAAGTATCTAAGGGTTTAGTTCATAATAGAATAAGAGTACATCTCAAGAGTAGAAAATAACAAAACATAAAGAAAACTTTAAAACCCCTGAAGGAATTCTGAGAGAGATCTTCAGTCTTGGAGTAGCTCCGCTTTGAGATGGTTTGTCTGGCTTTCTTCTAGTAATTCCTGGTGTGTGGTTCTGTATTCCAGAAAAGTTTGGAAAGAGCGACCTCCTTCTAGGTCACACTTAGGGTGTTTATGTAACACCCCGAACCCGAGACCGACACCGGAGTCGGACACGAGATGTTAACAAACTTTGAAAAAATTTTCCAGACACTGCCCAGTCTGAGTACTAGTCGTTTCAAAAATCTTATCTTGAGTTTCACAACTCGAAAATCAGTTTTGTGATTTTTCCCTGAAACTAGACTCATGTCCCCACCTATGTATTTTTTTCTAGAATTTTTGGTCTGGCCAATTAGTACAGTTTATTAGTCAAAGTCTCCCATGTTACAGGGGTCGACTACACTGACCTTTTCCCATTACGACTTGGATATCTCTCTGCACAGAGCCTCAATACTGATGCCGTTTGTTTCTATGGAAACTAGACTCAGAGAGGAATCCATACATATATGGTATGACCCCTAATTATCTCTGGTCAATTTATAGTGAATTTCCAAAGTCGGAACAGGGAATCCAGAAACTGTTCTGGCCCTGTTCCACAAGAACCCGGATAACTCTTACTGTACTGTTCATATGATTGTTTCGTTACTTTCATATGAAAGTAGATTCATCAAGGTTCGATTACATAATTTATTCACTATTTAATTCCACTCCTACGAATTCTTGTGATTTTTCCAATCCACACCACTGCTGCTGTCAGCCTCTGTTTTCAAAGTAAACCTTACCTATTTTCGGGGTTTCATGGACCAACTAGGGCCTTGTCATACATATGCCCACATATGATCATACTTAGCCATTCCAATGGCTGATCATTTGCTCAACACTTCCATTCCAACTATAGTTACATCATGAAACCATCTATACATTCATAAACACGAATGGTCTAATGCCATACTCCACTTCTACAAGCCATTTTCGCATGGCTGTACACTTATACATCTCATAAAGTACTCGAAAAACAACAATGGGTAGTCCTATACATGCCATATCAAAATTCAACCAAAATAGTACCCAAAAGAGCCTTTGATAGTGTGGGCGACTTCGACTTCAAGATCCCGAGTCCGATAGCTGGAGAACCAAAAATCTATAAAACAGAGGAGCAGTGTAACGAGTAAGCAATTTATGCTTAGTAAGTTTTGAGCAAGGAATTCCAGCATAAACAAAGAATAACACACATTTAGCTAAACGGAATATTCATAATACGCAATTTACCGATATCAAACTTGCTTCACAACATTAACAACCCTTATGTACATACACAATAGACTAACTTAGCCGAAGGCCGGTAGCTCGTTTATCAACTGAGCGAACATTTATTTGTAAGGGCTCGATTAAATCAACACATACGTAACATATCCCCATATTGGGATGTTTTTCGAGTATTCGCTGGAATTTTACAGCAAGCTCATTCATTACAAATCACGTACCTTCGGGATTTAACCGGATATAGCTCCTCGTTCAAATGCCTTCGGGACATAGCCCGGTTTTAGTAACTCACACAATGCCTTCGGGACATAACCCGGATTTAATAACTCGCACGAATGCCTTCGGGACTTAACCCGGATTTAGTATCTCGCACAAAGGCCTTCGGGGCTTAACCCGGAATTTGTATCTCGCACAAATGCCTTCGGATCTTAGTCCGGGTATATTCACTTAGCACAAAGCCTTCGGGACTTAGCCCGGACAGCATTCAATTAATCATGCACATCTAACAATAATTCATGGCACATTCATATTTCATTTTCATTTGCGAAACTCAAACACAAGGCACATATCGTCCTTGCACATTCGGCTCAATAGCCACACATAGAGCATGATTTAATCACATCGTAATTTAAGCTCTCTTACTCAAGAACTTACCTCGGGTGTTGTCGAACGATTCCGCTAGCTATTCAACCACTTTTTCCTTCCCTTTATCGGATTTATTTCCCCTTTGCTCTTGAGCTTAATTAAACAAATAAATTGATTTCATCATTTAGGCATCAAAAAGATGAACACAAGGCACTTAGCCCATATTTATACATTAGACATTAAAGTCTCATACATGCAAAAATCATGCATCAACACAACATATTAGCTAATTTCTTTCCCCTTGGCCGAATATGCATGTCTATTTTTGGGGTCGATTTCAACACTTAATACACACATATACACACTAGTAAAGCATCCTCCCCCTTTTCATCAATTTAACACATGCATTGCTCATTAACATGCAAAGTTACATTCGGCCTTAGCACACATCTTGCTAGCCGATTCTTCTCCATTTAGCAACCAATGCACATATGTGCTCACACAAAAATGCTAAAAAGGAGGTTCAAGAATCATCAAGCCATCATCACATGCATCATTAACAAGCTTCATATTTTGCATGCAATGGCATTAACACAACCTCCACCTAGGCCGAATCTTAACTCATCCTCATGCCTCATCACCACAACATCAAACACCAACCAAGAATGATGCATCCATGGTCAAGTGCCATTCCATCACATAGCAAGATTTAGACCATGGGCTAGGTAGAACTCAAGCTAACAACTAAAACATGCATGCATCTCATGGAACATCATCAAACATACCTTAGCCTAGCTACATGCATGGCCGAATCTCTTCACCTTTCTTCTTCTTTCCTCCTTAAAATTTTTGGCCAAGGATGAACCAAAGGATGAGAAAATTTTTTCTTTGTTTTTCTTTCTAATTTAGGCTAAATGAAGGTGAGAAAAGGATGAACAAAGATCTTCTCCTCTCTTTTCTTTAGCTCACGGCAATGGGGGGGGAAAGAATCAACTACACACTTTTTTTTTTGTGTATTCATCATACTCCTTTTCATTATTTAATTTCCATGCCTATTATTTTATTTTTTTCCACCCATGATGCACCAACAAAACATGTCTATGACATGTCTTGGCCATCAAACTTGGTCTACCATGCTTGTCATGGCCGGCCACTACTAGTAGGGGGGAAATTTGACATGCAAGTCCCCCCTTTGTCCACATGCACTAATAGGTCCTCACACATTGACCTATCACATTTTAGAATTTTCTCACATAAGTCCTATTGACTAAATTCACATGAAATCAACCAAATTGAAGCTTGAAATTTTCACACATTCATAATTACATATTCTAGACAATAAGTATCACATTCAAACATTTCGGTGACTCGGTTTAGCGGTCCCGAAACCACTTCCCGACTAGCGTCAACTTTGGGCTGTCACAACTCTCCCCCACTTAAGAAATTTTCGTCCCCGAAAATCTTACCGGTAAATAGGTTTGGGTATCGTTCTTTCATCGAGCTCTCGGTCTCCCAAGTAGCTTCCTCGATCCCGTGTTTGAGCCATAACACCTTTACTAGCGGAACTCTTTTGTTTCGCAACTCCTTCACTTCACGAGCTAGGATACGCATCGGTTCTTCTTCATAGCTCATGTCGACTTGAATTTCAACCTCTGATGGGCTAATTATATGCGATGGATCAGATCGATAGCGTCGAAGCATCGAAACATGAAAGACGTCATGAATCTTTTCAAGCTCCGGGGGCAAAATCAATCTATACGCAACCGGACCAACTCGTTCGGAGATTTCGTACGGCCCAATGAATCTTGGGCTCAACTTGCCCTTACGGCCGAACCTGAGTATCTTTTTCCAAGGTGAAACCTTAAGGAACACTTTGTCTCCCACCTGATACTCGATGTCTTTTCGTTTCAAATCTGCGTACGACTTCTGAAGATCCGTGGCTACCTTCAGACTTTCACGGATTACCTTTACTTTCTGTTCAGCATCTTTAATCAAATCAACTCCGAAAATTTTACTTTCACCGAGCTCGGTCCAAAACAATGGTGTACGGCATTTACGACCGTACAAAGCCTCGTAAGGTGCCATCTTAATACTTGATTGAAAACTATTGTTGTAAGCGAATTCAATCAAAGGTAAATACCGTTCCCATGAACTACTGAACTCGAGGATGCAACATCTCAACATATCCTCAAGTATCTGAATCATCCGCTCGGATTGACCATCGGTTTGGGGGTGAAAAGCAGTGCTAAAATGCAACTTGGTACCCAGAGCTTCTTGCAATTTCTTCCAAAATCGTGAGGTGAATCTCGGATCTCTATCCGACACGATAGAAATAGGTACCCCGTGTAATCTCACAATTTGATAAACGTACAATTCAGCTAGTTTATCCAATGAAAAATCCGTACGTACGGGGATGAAATGAGCCGACTTAGTCAGTCTATCAACAACAACCCATATCGCATCCTTCTTACTTGCTGACAAGGGCAGTCCGGACACAAAGTCCATTGTGACTCGATCCCATTTCCACTCGGGTATCATGATCGGCTGGAGTAATCCTGAAGGCACTTGATGTTTCGCTTTCACTTGTTGACATATTAAACATCTCGAAACAAAGTCGGAGATGTCCCGTTTCATACCATGCCACCAAAATTGACGTTTCAAATCGTTGTACATTTTCTACTCCCCGGGTGAATGACATTTGGCTACAATGGCTTCGTTCAGAATCATCGAAATGAGTTCCGAATTCCTTGGAACACACAAACGATTTCTGAACCTCAAACAATCATCATCATCAATTTGAAACTCCGATTCCTCGTTCGGAAACACTTAGCCCGTTTTGCAACCAATTCATCATCGACTTTCTGAGCTTCACGATTTGGTGAGTCAATAATGGTTTAGCTTTTAATTCAGCTACTAACACATTGTCTGGTAGAACAGACAAATGCACGTTCATCGCTCGTAAAGCAAACAATGACTTCCGGCTTAAGGCGTCCGCAACCACGTTAGCCTTTCCCGGGTGGTAATCAATGACAAGCTCGTAATCTTTCAACAACTCAAGCCAACGTCTTTGTCGCAGATTCAAGTCTCGTTGAGTCATCAAATATTTGAGACTTTTGTGATCCGAAAATACATGGCACTTCTCACCAAACAGATAATGTCGCCATATTTTTAAAGCAAACACGATGGCAGCTAGTTCGAGATCATGGGTCGGATAATTCCTCTCGTGTGGCTTCAATTGTCTGACGCATAGGCCACGACTCGACCTTCTTGCATCAATACGCAACCCAACCCAAGTAGGGATGCGTCACTATAAATGACAAACTCTTTACCTGATTCGGGTTGCACCAAAATTGGAGCTTCAGTCAAATGAGTTTTCAGTTGGTCGAAACTTTTCTGACATTTCTCCGTCCACTCGAACTTAACATCCTTTTGAAGTAGCTTCGTCATTGGTGTGGCTATCATGAGAAACCTTTCACAAATCGTCGGTAATAACCGGCGAGTCCCAAAAAGCTCCGAACTTCAGTAATATTTCTCGGAGGTTTCCAGTCAAGTATGGCTGAAATTTTGTTCGGGTCAACTCGAATACCCGACGCGGATACCACATGACCCAAGAAGCTAACCTCTCTTAACCAGAACTCACACTTACTGAACTTAGCATATAACTGCTTTTCCCGCAAAATTTGCAGCACTAGCCTCAGATGCTCAGCATGTTCGGTCTCATCTCTTGAATAGACCAAAATGTCATCAATGACACAACTACGAACCGATCCAAATATGGTCTGAAGATCCGATTCATCAAATCCATAAATACCGCAGGGGCATTAGTGAGCCCAAACGGCATCACTAAGAATTCATAGTGACCATATCTCGTTCTGAAGGCAGTTTTTGGTATGTCCGATTCTCGAATTCGCAACTGATAATAGCCCGATCTCAAATCTATTTTCGAGAACACTGTGGCTCCCTTCAGTTGGTCGAACAAATCATCGATGCGCGGCAACGGATATTTATTCTTTATCGTCACTTTATTCAGTTGACGATAGTCAATACACAACCTCATGGTTCCGTCCTTCTTTCACGAACATACTGGTGCACCCCAAGGTGAGAAGCTTGGTCGAGCAAACCTCTATCCGTCATTCTTGCAACTGAGCTTTTAACTCTTTTAACTCGTTGGTGCATCGATATGGGCTATCAATCGGCGTAGTCCTAGGTGCAGCTCATACCAAACTCTTCTCCCGAACAGGTGGTAACCCGGCAATTCTTCCGGAAAACATCGGGTATTCACAAACCACCGGCACAGATTCGGGTTTCTTTTCTATTCTTTGTCATCAGTACATACGAAGGTGCTTCGCACCCTTTCTTACTATTTCTGTGCCAACATTGCTGATATTACAGCTGGCATCCCCTCCAAGTCCGCAGACTCAATTCGGACTACTTCGTTATTTGCGCACCTCAAATCAATAGTCTTGCTCTTGCAATTCACAATCGCATCATGCGCGGTCAACCAATCCAAACCAAGGATACATCAAATTCATCAAACGGCAAAAGCATCAAGTCCGCCGGAAAACAGGAACCTCGAATTTCCAGGGGACATTTCTCACACACTTTGTCGACAAGCACGTAATGACCCAAGGGATTGACACCCGAATTACAAACTCAGTAGACTCAATAGGTAAAGTCTTACTGGATGCTAAGGTTTCACATATGTAAGAATGAGTAGAACCGGGGTCAATCAAAGCAATTACATTAGTATCAAAGAGAGTGAATGTACCGGTAATAACATCAGGCGAAGAAGCATCCTCGCGGGCACGTATAGCATAAGCTCTAGCAGGCGCACGAGCTTCGGATCTGGTTATATCATCTCTAGATCCTCTCTGACCACCACTAGCATTGCCCGTATTTCCAGATGGTCTACCTCGAGCAGTGGTAGCACCCGGTTTCCCACTCTGATTTTCATTCTGTTCAAACAACCTCGGGCAATCTTTAATGAAGTGGTCAACTGATCCGCACTTGTAACAGGAGCGGTCAGGGAATCTACAACTCCCCGAATGCCATTTACCGCAATATCGACATTTTCGTTCTATCTCGACGTTCATTCCCAACACTGGCGACCGAAGTGCCTCGTGTACCCACAGGGGGTCGATCACGATCTCGTCTAAAAAGGCCCGAAGTGCCTCTAAACTGGCCCGCATCATCTCGAAATCTCTTCGATGTCTGTTGAAGAGACCTTCCCGAGGATCTTTTACGAAACTCTCCAGTTCCCTCATCAACTCTTTGCTTTTCTTATCTAAGCTCTTCGGCTTTACAAGCTCGTTCAACAAGTACCACGAACTCTCGTATTTCAAGAACGCCAACGAACATTTTTATATCTTCATTCAGCCCATCCTCGAAGCGTTTACACATAATAGCTTCGGACGAAACAATTCCCGAGCGTATTTGCTAAGTCTAACAAATTTTCGCTCGTAATCAGTAACCGACATGGAGCCTTGCTTAAGCTCAAGAAATTCCTTCTGTTTTTGATCAACAAATCTCTGACTGATATACTTTTTCCGAACTCAGTTTGGAAAAACTCCCAAGTTACTTGCTCTCGGGGCACAACAGAAGTCAGAGTACTCCACCAATAGTAGGCAGAATCACGTAGCAAGGAGATAGCAACTTAGGCATTCATCGGGTGTACATGATAGCTCATCGAGTACCCGGATAGTGTTGTCCAGCCAAAATTCAGCTTGCTCGGCATCATCGCTATCCATAGCCTTAAATTCAGTAGCCCCATGTTTTCGGATTCTTCAACTGGGGCTTATTTGACCTTATTTGGTCCGTTACCGGTGGTATTGTAGGTGCGGGGGTAGTATTTGTCGGGAATGGAGGTTGTGGAACAGCCATATAGTTCGAATGTATTGGTTAACCACATTCATCACGCTATAGAGTTGTCTAGCTTATCATTGGATATGCATTAGGTTGAAGTCTGCCGCACTGTCCTTGCGGGAGCAGGCCACACCTCAGATCATCAGCTACCTCTCGGTCGATCGGATCCATTACTTAACACATTTCAATTGTCAAAATACACACTATCAATAACATAAAATGGCATTATAGCTAGACCACACATTACGGTATCTAGAATCGACTACCTGCTCTAACCATTTAATGTAACACCCGAACCCAGACCGACACGGAGTCGGAACGAGATGTTAACAATTTGAAAAAATTTTCCAGCCTCCGTCTGAGTATAGTCGCTTCAAAATTATCTGGTTTCACATCGAAAATCAGTTTTGTGATTTTCCTGAACTGCTCATTCCCCATCTATGTATTTTTTTCTAGAATTTTTGGTCTGGCCAATTAGTACAGTTTATTAGTCAAAGTCTCCCATGTTACAGGGGTCGACTACACTGCCTTTTCCCATTACGACTTGGATATCTCTCTGCACAGACCTTCATACTGATGCCGTTTGTTTCTATGGAAACTAGACTCAGAGAGGAATCCATACATATATGGTATGACCCCTAATTATCTCTGGTCAATTTATAGTGAATTTCCAATCGGTAGGGAATCCGAACTGTTCTGCCTGTTCCAAAGACCCGATATCTCTTCTGTCTGTTCATTTTGATTGTTTCGTTACTTTCTTGAAGTACATTCATCAAGGTTTGATTACATTTTTTTCACTATTTAATTCCACTCCTACGAATTATTGTATTTTCCATCCACCCACTGTGCGTCAGCCTCTGTTTTCAAGTAAACCTTACCTATTTTCGGGGTTCATGGCCAACTGGCTTGTTCATATGCCGCACTATATCATACTTCCTTTCAATGGCTGTTCCATTTGCTTCAACATTCATCCAACTATAGTTTACATCATGACCATCTATAATTATAACCGATGGTCTAAGCAACTCCCTTCTACAGCCATTTTCGCATGCTGTACAACTGTATACATTATAAAGTATCGGAAAACATGGGTATCCTATAATGCCATTCAAATCACCCAATAGTACCCAAAAGGCCTTTGATAGTGTGGCACTATCGATAAATCGAGTCCGATAGCTGGAGACAAATTCATAAAACGAGGGCGTAACGAGTGCATTTATGCTTTAGTTAAGTTTTGAGCAGGATTCCGCATAAACACGAAAACACACATTTAGCTAGGAATTATTCCTATACGCATGACGCTATCAATTGCTTCACACATTACAAACCCTTAATGTACATACACAATAGACTAACTTAGCCGAAGGCCGGTAGCTCGTTTATCAACTGAGCGAACATTTATTTGTAAGGGCTCGATTAAATTCAACACATACGTAACATATCCCCATATTGGGATGTTTTTCGAGTATTCGCTGGAATTTTACAGCAAGCTCATTCATTACCAAATCACGTACCTTCGGGATTTAACCGGATATAGCTCCT